>NC_140978.1:35717843-35720343 GCF_056783735.1 Eptatretus burgeri | reverse complement strand
TATATATATATATATATATATATATATATATATATATATATATATATATATATATATATATATAAATATATATATATATATATATATATATATAGAAAAATAGTATACATATATATATATATATATATATATGTATATATATGTATATATATATATATATATATATATATATATATATATATATATATAAAATAGTATACATATATGTATATATATCTTCTTCTTCTTCTTCCTCTTTCGGCGAGCTCCCATTAGGGGTCGCCACAGCGGACCAACTGTCTCCATTTCGCTCTATCCTCCACATCTTCCATTGACACTCCAACCACCCACATGTCTGCCCTCACCGCATCCATGAACCTCTTCTTTGGCCTTCCTCTTCTCCTCCTGCCTGGTGGCTCCATCTTCAACATCCTTCTCCCGATATACTCCGTTTCCCTCCTGTGCACATGTCCAAACCATCTCAATCTCACCTCTCTCACTTTGTCTCCAAACCGACCTACCTGTGCTGTCCCTCTAATACACTCATTTCTTATCCTATCCATCCTCGTCACTCCCAACGAGAATCGCAGCATCTTTAACTCTGCCACCTCCAGCTCTGCTTCCTGTCTTTTTGTTAGCGCCACTGCCTCCAAACCATACAACATAGCTGGTCTCACTACCGTCTTGTATACTTTCCCCTTCACTCTTGCAGCTACCCTTCTGTCACAAATCACTCCTGCAACTCTTCTCCACCCACTCCATCCTGCCTGCACTCTCTTTTTCACTTCTCTCCCACACTCTCCGTTACTTTGGACAGTTGATCCCAAGTATTTAAACCAATCCACCTTCCCCACCTCAACTCCTTGCAACTGCACCATACCACCACCCTCCCTCTCATTTACGCACATGTACTCCGTCTTACTCCTACTGACTAACATTCCCCTTCTCTCCAGTGCGTACCTCCACCTCTCAAGGCTCGATTCAGCCTGCTCCCTACTCTCCCTACAGATCATGATGTCATCCGCGAACATCATGGTCCATGGAGACTCCAGTCTGATCTCGTCCGTCAACCTGTCCATCACCATTGCAAACAGGAAAGGGCTCAGAGTCGATCCTTGGTGCAATCCCACTTTAACCTTAAACCGGTCCGTCATTCCTACCGCACATCTCACCGCTGTCACACTGTCCTCATACATATCCTGCACGATCCTCACATACTTCTCCACCACTCCCGACTTCCTCATACAATACCACAACTCCTCTCTTGGCACCCTATCATAAGCTTTCTCTAAATCCACAAACACACACAATGTAACTCTTTCTGGCCTTCCCTATACTTCTCCATCAACATTCTCAAAGCAAACATCGCATCAGTGGTGCTCTTTCCTGGCATAAACCCATATTGCTGCTCACAGATCATCAACTCTCCTCTCAACCGAGCTTCCACTACTCTTTCCCACAACTTCATGGTGTGGCTTAACAACTTTATCCCTCTGTAATTTCCACAGCTCTGCACATCACCCTTATTCTTGAAAATCGGAACCAGTACACTTAATCTCCACTCCTCCGGCATCCTCTCACTTTCCAAGACTTTATGAAACAATCTGGTTAACAACCCCACTGCCATCTCTCCTAAGCACTTCCATGCCTCCACTGGTATACCATCTGGGCCAACCGCCTTTCCACTTTTCATCTTCTTCATAGCAGTCCTCACTTCATCCTTACTGATCCACCCCACTTCCAGATTCACTATCTCCACCTCTTCCAACCTTCTCTCTCTCTCATTTTCTTCATTCATCAGCTCCTCAAAGTACTCCATCCACCTTCTCAACACACTCTCCTCGCTCGTCAGCACATTCCCATTTGCGTCCTTTATCACCCTAACCTGCAGCACATCCTTCCCAGCTCGGTCCCTCTGTCTTGCCAATCGGTATAAATCCTTTTCCCCTTCTTTTGTATCCAACTTCTCATACAGCTCGTCATATGCCTTTTGCTTGGCCTTAGCCACCTCTCTTTTTGCTTTTCGACGCCACTCCTTGTACTCCTGCCGACATTCTTCATCTCTCTGACTATCCCACTTCTTTTTCGCCAACCCCTTCTTCCTTATACTTTCCTGTACTTCCTCATTCCACCACCAAGTCTCCTTATCTTCCTTCCTCTGTCCAGATGTCACACCAAGTACCTTCCTAGCTATCTCCCTCACAACTTCTGCTGTCGTTGCCCAATCATCCCACCCATCTTTACCACCATCCAACGCCTGTCTCACCTCCTCCCTAAATTTCACGCAACAGTCTTCCTCCTTCAGCTTCCACCATCTGGTCCTTGGTTCAGCCCTCACTCTCTTCCTCAACCTCACCTCTAAAGTCATCCTACAGACCACCAATCGATGCTGTCGAGCTACACTCTCCCCTGCCACAACCTTACAGTCACTAATCTCTTTCAGGTTGCATCTCCTACTTAAGATGTAATCCACCTGTGTGCACTTTCCTCCACTCTTGTATGTCACCCTGTGTTCCTCCTT
>NC_140978.1:35680343-35715343 GCF_056783735.1 Eptatretus burgeri | reverse complement strand
TTCGGACACGGGCCACTTAAGCGACCCGTTCCGTACTATCGGGATAACCGAGCGGTGTTATTCGTCGACCTCGACGGTTCGATTAATTATCGGGCGTCTTAACCCACGACCAACCCTTTACGTGAAGCAAGATGAGGATTCAATGAAAGAAATGACGAAGCGAAGCGGGAAAACAGTTCAATAATAAGCACATTTATTTCGCGATGAACGGAAAGCACACATATACAATTCCACCAAAAGCACATGGAAAAGAAGAAGACAAAAAGCAAATGCGACAATGCAGATCTATCCGACTACCGGGCACTCGGCAACACTTATACAATTTTACTTCACAGACGGCGCCGACAACACATTCCCAAAGCAAAAGAAAAGAGAACCACCCTCCAGGATGAGGGGGCAGGCGGGCCTGGGGCCGAGACCGTGTCGGGCCTACCCGTCTGATGATGAGACGCGGAGCGGCGGTGGTGCCTCAACTCCGCGGGCCTCGCGGACAGTGTCTGGTAGGGGGTGGGAAGGGGGCCCCCTTTTGTCGCACTATCTCAGCGCGGGGGGAAACAGGAGGGGGTTGCTGATGCTCGGGGAAAGGAGGATTTCACAAAATCACGGGTCCCGCGACGAGCGTCTCCACCACGACCTCGGTCGCGCCGCCGGCCTTTCTCTCCGCAGTTCCCCGAATCCGACGCGAGCACCCCCTCGTCCGCCTTCGCCGCCGCCGCCTCTCCACAGCTCCGTCCTCTTCACTCCGACTCCGCGAACTCCCAACTGCGAACTCCCAACTGCAAACTCAACTCTTCCTCCGCTTCCAACTCAACTGAACTTGTCTGACGAACGCAGTCGTTTTTATAAGCCCCGTGGCTTCGCTCTTCCACCCTTGACCCTCTGCCTCCGACCTTTCACCTCGCTCCCCATTGGCCCGAGGAAAAGTGGGCGTGAATGCTTTTTGATCCATGAATTTGCATATAGCGACCGCCCTCCAACGCCCTGGAGGCGGGGCCAAACCGCCCCTCGCTCACCGATTGGACGGAACAAAAGTGGGCGTGAGTCGTTTTTGATCCGTTTTTCTGCGGAAAATCCGTGATGTTTTTGAACAGGCTGCTCGGTGCGCGCCCTACACGAGTCCAGCATCGGTGCCCACGAGTGGCGCGAGATGACGGTGATGCGATGGTGGCGAGTTGTGACGGTAAAGGTCGTGGCGGTTGTGGTGAAGCGGCGTTGTGGTTGGTGGTTGTTGTTGTGATGGCTGTTGAGACGTGGTTGGTGGTGGTAATAATGGCGGTTGGTTCAAAATAAAGATAGTAAAAGAAAAACGGCTATCCTGAAGAGTCGCAGCCCTCATGAATGACATTTATTCCCTCTTGACAATGGGTTTGGGCCTAACTACACATATACTTACCGAGATATCTCACCTAAGGGACCTGAATGGTGGTTTGCGAATTTGGTAACCACAACAATATATATATATATATATATATATATATAAAAATAGTATACATATATGTATATATATATATATAAAAATAGTATACATATATGTATATATACATATATATATATATATATATATATATACATATATATATATATATATATATATATATATATATATACATATATGTGTATATATATATATATATATATATATATATATATATATATATATATATATATATATATATATATATATATATATATATATATATATATATATATGTAATTCCAACTTATTTTGGGCCTATTTTCTATATGAGAGTGTGTTCGGAGTGTGTGTGACTGTGTGTACGTGCGTTTGGGCATACATGTGTGTGTGCAAGAATCTCAATATAATGAAAGGAAAGTATGTTGAAATGTTGTATCCATCCATCCATCCATCCATCCATTGGGAACATACACTGTACAGAGTATTGGTTCTGCCTAAGCAGTATCCTTGGCTATTGGACACAATCCTGGACGGGTCACCACTCCGACACAAGTTACCAGCATGCTGGCACTCATTTTGCCGATCTCGGAAGGATGACAGGCAGAGTCAACCCCATCTGGTTTTAATTCAACACCACTGGGGAATTTGAATTCAGGATCCTTGAATCTCAAGCACATTACCTGAACCATGTAGCCAACCCCAGGCATGTATGTTTTTTGTATGAATGTACAACATGCTGAATGTTTCATATACTCCTGCGACAGCATGTGACCTGGGAAGCTGAAACTTTCAGGGATTAATGAGGGCACCCTGAAGGTTGCAAGTTTCATTTGACTGCATCAAGTTTTGAAATTTATTGTTTTTCGTCCATCTTGACATTTTCTTCCTTTGGGAGGTTGGGGGAAGGTGCAATCGGAATTATCTGAGCTCTCCAACCACGATGGATTATGTGTGTACATTTGCAGTGTGCATGTGTTTGCTTCATACACGTAACCCAGGTTATTTTTATTTTATTTTCGGGAGTGATCGAAGCAGCCAGCGGTCTGTTGCCTATACACTGCCCAAATAAAGGGATGCGTCAGAAGAACGTGTTGCATGCTTTGAAACAAGACTGCCTGTAGGGTGGGTACTCTGCTAGTTTACGATGATGCAGTATTGCATATTTTAATGGTAATACCGGTGAAGGGCGGTGCAGAGTATGTGGTGTAGATTGACACTGCACAATCTATCTATTATTCCAGCAATCTCTGTGTGTGTGTCTGTCTGTTTGTCTGTCTGTTTGTCTGTCTGTTTGTCTGTATCTGCGACCGCCGTTTCTCGTCGACCGCTGGGCCGATCTCATTGAAACTTGCCAGGAATATTGCCGGGGACCCGTGGATGTGCCTTTTCGAGGTTTGATATTGATCGGACGAGCGGTTCCCAAGTTACGGCCATGTATCTGTGAACCAATGACAGGACACGGTGCAATGACGTCACGAATGACGTCACAATTAATTTTTTTTGAAGGATTGACCCCACAATTCTTCTTCATTTGGTATGACGTCACAATCGACACTGGGGACCTGGGTATGTGCCTTTCTCTGGGTATGTGCCATACCTGGGTATGTGCCAAACTCCCAAGGTTTGATTATTATTCAAATTATTAATTAATCCCAAGGTTTGAATTTTCCCGAGGGAAACAGCAGTTTCCCAAGTGTTTGAAAGCTGTTTTTTTTCCATAGTTGGAATTAATCGTTGTGCTTGGTAGACATTTGTGAATACATTTACAGAGAGAGGGACGAGAGATGAGGGAGGAGAGAGGAGGGGGAGAGAGGGGGCGAGAAAGAAGGGCGAGAGAGGGGGTGAGGGGGGCAAGAGAGGGGAGGGGGACAGAGGAAGGGGGAGAGAGGAAGGGGTGAGAGGGGGAAAGAGGGGAGTGAGAGGGGTGGCAAGAGAGAGGAGGGAGAGAGAAGGGCGAGAGGAGGGGGAGAGAGAAGGGAGAGAGGAGGGGGAGAGAGAAGGGCAAGAGAGGGGGTGAAAGAGGGGGCAAGAGAGGGGAGAGAGGAGGGGGGAGAGAGAAGGGCGAGAGGGGAGCAAGAGAAGGGAGAGAGGACGGGGGAGAGAGAAGGGTGAGAGGGGGTGGCAAGAGAGGGGAGGGAGAGAGGAGGAGGGACAGAGGAGGAGGGAGAGAGAAGGGCGAGAGGGGGGATGAGAGGGGGCAAGAGAAGGGAGAGAGGAGGGGGAGAGAAGGGCGAGAGAGGGGGTGAGAGGGGGGAAAGAGAGGGGAGGGAGAGAGGAGGGGGAGAGAGAAGGGCGAGAGGGGGGTGAGAGGGGGGCAAAAGAAGGGAGAGAGGAGGGGAGAGAGGGGGGTGAGAGGTGGGGCAAGAGAGGGGAGGGAGAGAGGAGGGGGAGAGAAGGGGGAAGAGGGGGGCAAGAGAGGGGAGGGAGAGAGGGGAGGGAGAGAGGTGGGGTGAGAGAGGAGGGGGGACAGAGGAGGGGGAGAGGGGGGCAAGAGAGAGGGGGTGTCACAATTCTTCTTCGTTTGATATGACGTCAAAATTGATGCTGGGGACCTGATACTGCAGGCACGAAGCTGCACATACTGGCACGCACCTACGGGCCCGCCCCCACGGGCCCGCCCCCACGGGCCCGCACTAGTCTATCTATAATTCCAGCAATCTGTGTGTGTGTGTCTGTTTGTCTGTCTGTCTGCGACCGCAGTTTCTCGACGACCGCCGGTCCGATCTGATTGAAACTTGCCAGGAATATTGCCGAGGCCCCGCAGATGTGCCTTTTCAAGGTTTGATATTAATTGGACGAGCGGTTCCCAATTACGGCCATTTATCTGTCGACCAATGACAGGACACGGTGCTATGACATCACGAATGACATCACAATTAATGTTTGTTTATTTATTTATTTATTTATTTATCATTTATCATTTATTTTGCACGATTGAAACTTGCCAGGAATATTGCTGGGGACCGCGGATGTGCCTTTTCGAGGTTTGAGAGAGAGAGAGGCTGCACATACTGGCACTCACCTACGGGCACGCACCTACGGGCCCGTACTAGTTCACCAAATTACAGCACAAGGAAGCCGAAGTGGCATAGTGTAAGTAATGTGTATACAAGTTCGTGTTTATGTGTCAATGATGTGACATATTCTTTATTATTAAAATAAATAAGCTTCTTCTTTCATATGTAGCACATGGCTCTGGGTAGCCAGCTGTGCTGCTGATGCAGTGCCCCCTGCAGGTTAGTTCAGGAATTTAAATTTGGCTGTGGTGTTCACGATAGCTTGCCTACTCTTCGCGAAGGACACCATGAGATCTTTAACGTCCACCAACTAATTCCGGCAGACGGGACGCCAGTTTAACGCCCATCCGAGGGATGGCAGACACATGGATGAATCGCCCTACCTGCAAAACACCGGGGTGCCAATTTAAAGCTGGGCTGAGATTCAAACCCAGGCTAGACAGCTCAGAAGCGCGTGTGCCTACTTCTGGGCTATCCTGCCAACCGAATAAAAAAAATGTAAGACAAGTCCACACACATACAGGTCTCACTCCATCCAATAGCACATGCAAAGTAAAGATGAAAACGATGTTCGATCTCACCATCTGATTACTGCAGTCACATGAAGCCATCTCCCATCGGGGGGAGACCTGGTACGTGGTGCCTGCACAATTCCGGATGAAGACCACTTGATGATCCAAATATCAATCCTGTGTCTTGCCAGCTGGGCAGCTACACTGATGCCTTCAGTTTGTAATTGAGCTGAAATAAGCTAACATCGATGAGAAGAAGAAAAATATTCGAGGAATACTGACACCACGAAGTATCAACATGAACTCCAAGTCAACAATGGCAATGGAGCATTCAGCCAACAGGATGACAAAACAAATTCAGGACCGCCTCAACATCCACCTCAATGATGATACTTTGTGCCACCAAGTGTTGCAAAAGTTATTGTACCTTGTGGCAAACTGCCAGGACAAATTCAATCAGTGTCAGAATGCTGGGAAGAAACTTTCCTGGGAAATATTTTGTGAGGAGTGAGCCGTGATGAATGAATGCTCTCTTATGAGATGGTGTCAGAAGTGGAGCAATGGAGTTTCTACCCAATAACAATGTGTTGTCAAAGAGATATCCATTATCAAGTGTTGAACAACCTTACCCTTTTTTAGTAGATCGTTTCCCATAGCCTTCTTTTCTTACTTGTCATTTACATTCACGAGATACTTTTTCGAGATATTTCACAACATTTCTGCATCTAAACAGACGGTTTGCCAAAACATCGTCAAGAACGACGTTGAAGTCTGATGTTTGAAGTCAATCTAAGTTTGTCTGGTTTGAAAATACTTCCCCAAAAAGCTGAAATCTGGTTTAAAACTAACATTGAAATGTGTTTCAAGAGACCACACTCACCATGACACACAATTACCCCACACACGTGAATTGAAAAGCAGGGTTAAGGAATTGGTTCATGTGCGGCCGTCTGTCCGTCTTATCAGTTTACGATCGTGAGCTTATGATCGAGGAACAAGTGATTTAAATTGAATGTTATATTTTGAACACGAATCGGAAAATGAACCTGAAGGTTTGCAGTACTTTGGCTCTGAATTTGTCCCGATTGCAGATGCACAGAGAGGAATGAGATACTATTTCGACTGTGTCTCCCTGTCTGACAGTCAAACAAAATTGGAAATCATTCCCGACAGGAAACGTACTGTTTTAAGAATGTCATAAAGGACACAAACAACAGGCACAAATAACTAATGTAACGTGTTCGATCGGGTGATGTAATAGATGCTGTAGAAAATGGCGGGAAAACCCAGAATTAATTTATTTATATAACTTTTACAATCTTTGTTTGATTTAACTTTAATTATAAACTTGAACACGAGAACACAAATCGTCTGTCACAATACTTCCAAGAACCTCCAGTTTTGCAGTTATTCAATTTAAATATAGGGGGATGGAGGTGCACCAAATGCAGTGCTCAGGGCCAAAATTCAGGGAGACTTGAGGAATAAGGTACGTGGGGAAAGAATGAGAGCAAGGGGAGGTCATAGGGGGTGAACAAGATGGATATGCAGCCACAAACTCTGAATCAACGAAGTGGAAGGAAAAACTAGAAACCTCAAAAGATGTGGGCTTGGAGAAGGTTAATGGAGGTAGAAAAGATCATGGTTGTGGATGCGGAATGACCTGAGATGGTGGTGAACAGCTGTCTTGTAGCCTTGGAGAGAAGAATGCAATTGAAGAGATTGAGGAAGTTGGTTCCACAGGTGGGGAAAAAGAGCAACGAATGAGTGCAGGGGAGCAGTCAGGGCCGGGTTTAGGAGCAGGGATCGGTGTTTTCAGGCGAAAGGAGAAAGGACTTCATGCATTAGAAAGTTAGTGATGATGAGATGTGGGGCAGGGACTGGGCAGCGCCAACTGCTGGGCTTTTGGTGAGCCTGCCACAAAGCTATAACAAGGAAATACACTAAATGGCCAAAAGAATGTGGACACCTGCTCGACCAACATCTCATTCCAAAATCATGGGCATTAATATGGAGTTGGTCCCCCCCACTTTGCTGCTATAACAGCCTCCACTCTTCTGGGAAGGCTTTCCACTAGATGTTGGAACATTGCTGTGGGGACTTACTTCCATTCAGACACAAGACCATGAGTGAGGTCAGGCACTGATGTTAGGTGATTAGGTCTGGCTCGCAGTCAGCATTCCAATTCATCCCAAAGGTGTTCAATGTTGTTGAGGTCAGAGCTCTGTGCAGGCCAGTCACGGTCTTACACACAGATCTCGACAAACCATTTCTGTATTGACCTCACTTTGTACATGGAGGCATTGTCATGCTGAAACAGGAAAGGGCCTTCGCCAAACTTTTGCCACAAAGTTGGAAGCACAGCATTCTCTAGAATGTCATTGTATGCTACAGTGTGAAGATTTCCCTTCACTGGAACTAAGGGGCCGAGGCAGAACCATTAAAAATAGCCCCAGACCATTATTCCTCTTCCACCAAACTTTGCAGTTGGCACTTTGCATTCGGGTAGGTAGCATTCTCCTGGCATCCGCAAAACCCAGATTCATCCATCGGACTGCGAGATGGTGAAGCGTGATTCATCCTTCCAGAAAACGTGTTTCCACTGTTCCAGAGTCCAATGGCAGTGAGCTTTACAACACTCCAGTCGACGCCTGGCATTGTGCATGGTGATCTTAGGCTTGTGTGCGGTTGCTCAGCCATGGAAACCCCTTTCATGAAGCTCTCAATGAACAGTGCTTGTGCTGACATTGCTTCCAGAGGTAGTTTGGAACTCAGTAATGAGTGATGCATCCGATATCAGACGATTTTTCTGCGCTACGCGCTTCAGCACTTGGTGGTCCCGTTCTGTGAGCTTGTGTGGCCTTCCACTTTGCAGCTGAGCTGTTGTTGCTCCTAGACATTTCCACTTTACAATAACAGCACTTACAGTTCACTGGGACATCTCGAGCTGGGCAGACATTTGATGAATTGACTTGTTGGAAAGGTGGCATCCTATGGCGGTGCCACGGTGACAGTCACTGAGCTCGTCAGTATGGCCCATTCTACTGCCAATGTTTGTCTGTGGAGATTGCATGGCTGTGTGATTGATTTTATACACCTGTCCACAATGTGTGTGGCTGAAATAGCCGAATCCACCAATTAGAAGGGGTGTCTGCATACTTTTGGCCATGTAGTGTATGATGCAGGAGGAGGCTATTTGGAACATCATGCCTGCATAACACCAACGCCACATTAAATGAGAAACGGCACTCAGTAGAACGCATACCTCCGCCTGGCTGAACAGTTTAAGTTTTGTATCCCACTGATAGGCCCAATCTGCATCAAAATATACTCAGCTTCTCTTGTAGCCTCCCCAACTCATCCACCTAGTTTTGTCATAACTCATCCACAACTTTTTGACCAATAGTGTTATGTGTCGTTATTGGCTTCATCTCTCAATGGTGAGGAATCGCTTCAAAAAAAATTCTCGTATCTGGATCCGGATTCTCACCAAAATCTAATTAATGCATTCTTGTCACACATCAACCTGTCCACCAAGTTTTGTCCGAATCTGTCCATAACCTTTTGAGGTATCCTACTCATAAACAGGCACACAAACAAACAAGGGTGAAAACATAAACTTCATCCACCTTCGGTGATGGAAGTAACTAACCGGTGAGTAAATTAATACCCTTGCCTGAATACCATCTCAACTCTCTTCTTATTTATTCCCAGGCTATTTCTCCTGGTTATATCACTGCTTATTCTGCTGAGACACACTTGTGCAATTAATGGTGGCAAGAAAGGTGGAGGTGTTTGTGGAGGTATTGTCTGACGTATTGTTGGAGGTACTGTTAGAGATATTATCAGACATATTGTTGGAGGTATTGTTAGAGGTATTGTTGGAGGTATTGTTAGAGGTATTGTGGGAGGTATTGTTAAAAGGTATTGTTTGAGGGATTGTTGGAGGTGATGTTGGAGGTATTATCAGACGTATTGTTGGAGGTACTGTTCGAGATATTATCAGACATATTGTTGGAGGTATTGTTAGAGGCATTGTTGGAGGTATTGTTGGAGGTATTGTTAAAAGGTATTGTTTGAGGGATTGTCGGAGGTAATGTTGGAGGTATTATCAGACGTATTGTTGTAGGTATTATCAGACATATTGTTGGAGGTATTGTGAGAGGTATTGTTTGTGGTATTGTTGGAGGAATTAACAGACGTATTGTTGGAGGTATTATCAGACGTATTGTTTGAGGTATTATCAGATGTATTTGTTGGAGGTATTGTTAGAAGTGTTATCAGAGATATTGTTGGAGGTATTATCAGACATATTGTTGGAGGTATTGTTCGAGCTATTATCAGACTTATTGTTGGAGGAATTGTTGGAGGTATTGTCAGAGGTATTATCAAACATATTGTTGGAGGTATTGGAAGAGGAATTATCAGATGTATTGTTAGAGGTACAATTGGAGGTATTATCACAAACATTGTTGAAGGTATTCTCCGATGTATTGTTGGATGTATAGTTGGACGTATTGTTGGGCGTATTGTTGGAGGTATTGTCAGATGTATTTTTAGAGGTGTTGTTCGACGTATTATCAGATGTATTTGTTGGAGGTATTGTTAGAGGTGTTATCAGATGTATTATTGGAGGTATTATCAGACATATTGTTGGAGGTATTGTTCAAGCTATTATCCAACTTATTGTTGGAGAAATTGTTGGAGGTATTGTTGGAGGTATGAGCAGACATATTGTTGGAGGTATTGTCAGAGGTATTATCAGACATATTGTTGGAGGTATTGTCAGAGGTATTATCAAACATATTGTTGGAGGTATTGGAAGAGGAATTATCAGATGTATTGTCAAAGGTACAATTGGAGGTATTATTACAAACATTATTGAAGGTATTGTCCGATGTATTGTTGGAGGTATTCTCTGATGTATTGTTGGATGTATAGTTGGACGTATTGTTGGGCGTATTGTTGGATGTATTGTTGGAGGTATTTTTAGAGGTATTATCAGACGTATTGTTGGACATATTGTTGGAGATGTTGCCTGACGTATTGTTGGCGGTATTATCAGATGTATTGTTAGAGGCATTATGAGACTTGTTGTAAGAGCAATTGTTCGAGTTATTTTCAAATGTATTGTTGGACGTATTGTTGGAGTTATTGTTCGAGTTATTGTTAGGACATATTGTTCGAGGTATTATCAGACGTATTGTTGGAGGTATTGTTCGAATTATTGTTAGGACATATTGTTGGAGGTATTATCAGACGTATTGTTGGACGTATTATTGGAGGTATTGTTTGAGGTATTGTTAGAGCAATTGTTAGACACATTGCTCGACATATTGTTGGAGATATTACCTGACGTATTGTTGGAGGTATTGTTGGAGGTATTGTTGGAGGTATTATCACACGTATTGTTGGGGGTTTAATCAGATGTATTGTTGGACATATTATTGAAGGTATCGTTGGAAGTATTGTTGGACATATTGTTGGAGATGTTGTCTGACGTATTGTTGGAGGTATTATCAGATGTTTTGTTGGAGGTATTGTTGGAGGCAATATGAAACATGTTGTTTGAGCTATTGTTTGAGTTATTTTCAGATGTATTGTTGGGCGTATTGTCGGAGGAATTGTTCGAGATATTATCAGACGTATTGTTGGAGGTATTGTTAGAGGTATTGTTCGACATATTGTTGGAGCTATTGTTGGACATATTGTTGGACATATTGTTGGAGGTATTGTTGGAGGTATTATCAGACGTATTGTTGGAGGTATTATCAGATGTATTGTTGGATATATTATTGAAGGTATTGTTAGAAGTATTTTTGACATATTGTTGGAGCTATTGTCCAACGTATTATTGGAGGTATTGTTTGAGGTATTTTAGACATATTGTGGAGGTGTTATCAGACGTATTGTTGGAAGTATTGTTAGAGGTATTGTTAGAGCTATTGTTAGACATATTGTTGGAGCTATTGTTGGAGGTACTGTTGGAGGAATTGTCAGACGTATTGTTGAAGCTATTCTGAGATGTATTGTTGGACATATTATTGAAGGTATTGTTAGAAGTATTGTTGGACATATTATTGAAGGTATTGTTAGAAGTATTGTTGTACTTATTGTTGGAGGTATTGTACGAAGTGTTATTGGAGGTTTTGTTTGAGGTATTGTTAGATATATTGTTGGAGGTATTATCAGACATATTATTGGAGGTATTGTTGGAAATATTGTTGGATATATTGTTGGAGGTATTGTCCGACATGTTATTGGAGGTATTGTTTGAGGTATTGTTAGACATATTGTTGGAGGTATTATCAGACGTATTGTTGGGGGTATTATCAGATGTATTGTTGGATATATTATTGAAGGTATTGTTGGAAGTATTGTTTGACATATTGTTGGAGGTATTGTCCGACGTATTATTGGAGGTTTTGTTCGAGGTATTGTTAGGACATATTGTTGGAGGTATTATCAGACGTATTGTTGGACGTATTATTGGAGGTATTGTTTGAGGTATTGTTGGAGCTATTGTTAGACACATTGCTCGACATATTGTTGGAGGTATTATCAGACATATTGTTGGAGGTATTATCACACGTATTGTTGGAGGTTGAATCAGATGTATTGTTGGACATATTATTGAAGGTATCGTTGGAAATTTGTTGGACATATTGTTGGAGATGTTGTCTGACGTATTGTTGGAGGTATTATCAGATGTATTGTTGGACATATTGTCGGAGGAATTGTTCGAGATATTATCAGAAGTATTGTTGGAGGTATTGTTCGAGGTATGGTTAGAGGTATTGTTAGACATATTGTTGGAGCTATTGTTCGACATATTGTTGGAGGTATTGTTGGAGGTATTATCAGATGTATTGTTGGAGGTATTATCAGATGTATTGTTGGATATATTATTGAAGGTATTGTTAGAAGTATTGTTAGACATATTGTTGGAGGTATTGTCCGACGTATTATTGGAGGTATTGTTCAAGCTATTGTTAGACATATTGTGGAGGTGTTATCAGATGTATTGTTTGAGCTATTATTAGACATATTTGTGGAGGTATTTTCAGATGTATTGTTGGAGGTATGATCAGACGTAATGTTGGACATATTGTCGGAGGTATTGTCCGACGTATTATTGGAGGTTTTGTTGGACATATTGTTGGACATATAGTTGGAGGTATTATCAGACACATTATTGGAGGTATTGTTGGAAGTATTGTTGGATATATTGTTGGAGGTATTGTCTGACATGTTATTGGAGGTATTGTTTGAGGTATTGTTAGAAATATTGTTGGAGGTATTATCAAATGTATTGTTGGAGGTATTGTTAGAGGTATTGCCAGACATATTACTGGAGGTATTGTTGGATGTGGTCAACCAGCAGTAAATTTAATCTTGGTTCAATGCAAATTTCATTCAACTTCTATTTCTATCATGACAATATTTCTCTATATGTTGATTTCCAAAAAAGTAGGGAGATTGTGAAGTAATTTTACTTGTAATTTGCACTTTTGAGACTGTTATATTAAAGATTCCCCAAAAGTAAAATTACGTTTTTGTAATTGTTGTTTGGTGTGGACACAAATAAAGAAAGCTTGTGAAATTGTTGAAACATCTGGCCACTTCTACCATATATTTACAAACAAATAACAATCCATAAACATGACCATGAGACATTCCTCCCACTACAAATGTGAAATGATAAAAATAAATACAAATCAAATAAAGATAATCAAACATGAATTGAGTGCCCCAAGGCAATGTTCTAGGCCCTGTCCTATTCCTGATCTTCATCAACGGTCTCTCTGACTCTCTGGAAAATCCCCGTTATCTATTTGCTGAAGACTCCACCCTCTGCTGTGACATCCTTCATCCTTAAGCCAGACAGGCAGCAACCTCTTCTCTCTCTTCAGACCTTGGTAGAATCACAAACTGGTCAAACACTTGGAATATGTTTTTGAATCTTGACAAATCCCACACTCTCACTCTCTCTCCAAAAGGACAATCTGGTAACACCCCAACCCCCCCTAACCCCCATCTACTTTCTTAACAATCCTCTTGATGAAGTTCAGTCATTCAAGCTCCTGGGTTTCACTGCCAGCCATGATCTTTCTTGGGCAAACTGCATTTCAAAGATGACCTCCAAAAATGGGCAACGTCCATCATACAAAGTCCTTCCTTCGCAGACCTGAACTCTTATCCACCTCCAAGGCCTTCTTCCACAGCTTGATGGACTCTCCCCTCTTGGCTGGCACCCTGGAACACCTACCTCACACCTTGCTCAGCTTGATGCCATGGGAAGCCATGGGAAGGCCTTCAAGATCATTGGCATCTCCCACATTGAAACTGAATCTATGGTTCTATCACTTCATCATCGCAGACAGGTCTGTGGTCTCGATGTCTTCTTCCGCCTGTTTTCTGGTCTTGCACCTTCTGCCCTCTCTGTGCTTTGTCCTGCCCAGGTTTCTGCAGGGCTCACTCAGTCTACCATCAACCCCCTTCTAGTGGGGTCCATCATCAACCTAAACCCAGTATCACTACTCACCTCCACTCATTTGTTCTGCTTTCCTGGATGTGGAACCAACTTCCACATTCTCTTCAATCCCATTCTTCCATTCAGGCACTTAAATCACCCTCTCACCACCTTCTCCCCAAATTTCCAGTTTTTCCTTCCTGAGAGTTTGCTTCTATATCCACATAAAGCACTCCCTGCATGCTTCCCTACCCCTTATCCTTACCCGCATCCCTTGTTGTCTGTCTTCATCCATTTTGTCCCTCGGCCCTGCTGCTGACACCGCCCCCCTCTTTTCTTTCTGCTATTACTTTTGTTTTGTTGCATCCTTATCCATTCTGTGTTCTAGCTCTTCCATGAGCCTTGACTCTGTATGCAAAAAACAAAAATTAGTCAATGGAGCAGCATCATACAAAATGCAAACCAAAAGGGAATTCAAAATAGACCTTCAGCTGGTAAAGTCTTGGTGAATGTTCTTTGAAACACTCAATGTGTCACACTCAAGGACTTCATGCACTGTCTTGGGAGAAGGAATTTTTAAAATGATGGATACCATAAAGGATATGGTTAACAATTTGATGATTTTCAGAAATCTTGTGTTTTTTTTTTTTTCAAAGTGATGGTATTGATGCCACTGTTTCATAACGTAGTTGCAAATTTCATTTGTTTCAGGTCATGCGAGTCATAAGGAACAACTGGTGTCTCTGCCTTGCATTCACTAAAAATAAAATTAATAAGCAACCAAACGTGCCCTTACATTGAGTTGCAGGTGTTCGACCCACTGGCCAATAACACGGTAACCTGAACCGCTGCCGTTGGACAGCTGGTACTGGTAAATGTTGTAGCGACCGGGTGCATCACCATCTTCATTGAACGTGACACGCGTTCCTGCACTGCCTGGTGGAGTGGAATTGAAGAAGGTTGTGGGTGGGAGGGAAGGTGGGAGGCAGATGTTAGATGAGGGGTTAAAGGAAAGGGAGGAATGGAAAAAGGAGAAGTATATAGAGGCAAAAATATAGGAAAGGAACAATTAAATAAAACGTATAAGGATATACAAGGAACTTTGACACAGTCGGGTTAATTTGGCCCATCATGCCTGTGCTTTATCCACACCCTCTATATTTAAGCAATCAATTAATTCACTTAATTTCCCTTGAGAAAGAGAGGGGGGATTACAGAGAACAGTAGGGCAGGCACAGGAACATTCATTTTTAGGGATGAAGGAGGTTGTAGGGTGAGGAATGAACCAACATCGACAGCACATTCAACTTTTGTTTTCCCGAGACCCATTCAGACATCACAATCAATACACATCCATACCCAGATTACCCATCAGTCCTGTATATGTATATACATATATATATATATATATATATATATATATATATATATATATATATGTATATACATATATATATATATATATATATCTATATATATATATATATATATATATATATATATATATATATATATATATATATATATATATATATATATATATATATATATATATATATATATATATATATATATATATATATATATATATATATATATATATATATACCCATACCCCTCCATAACCTTCACAAGAAAATCTATCGGAATGGTCTGAATTCCACTTGTAATGTTTTCTTTCAGTTCCATGAGTGTGTGGCCTGTCCCTGTGCACTCTGTCTTTTAAATATCCCCGTAGGAAATAATGAGGAGGGCCGGGAGGCAGGACCAGGAGATCTGGGAGGCCATTCCACATCTCCAAATCTGGCTTTCCAGGAAAATGGCCTCAACAGTTCCATGCATAGCCAAGCGGTGTAGCATGTAGCCCCGTCTCATTGTTTCAGGGAAGCTTGCCACCACATCTGTTGATTATTTTTTTTTGAATGTGCATATATAACTTGGAAATGTCTTCTGAATTCCCTTTGTGCTGAAATCACAGAATATATTTGGAAGAAATACTGCTCAACCACAAACGCAAGTTTGATGTGTCCAATTTGCCATCCCGAGGACAAAATTTATTTTTAAATATCCTGTTCGTCTGATACAACATGAAAAAAAGAATAAAACAATAATTACCTTCCATTATTATAGAATTATTCCATCCTGAATTCTGTCCCATCTTTTTGCCACACCCTATATTTACAATAAGAGCAGGTGAAGGAATAAAAATATCCCCTCTCTTTCCATCATTGAGCTACGAATTCTATAAGCTTCTAAAATTCAAATCTACATGGGGCAGGAAGAAGTAGCTTTCTGAACTCCATGGATTGGAAATGCGAAATGTTAATAGGGTTCACATACAAGCCAGTATAATCCAAGTATGGCCAATACAGCCCAATGTGGGAGAAAAATAGAGGCCGATCACATTTATTAACGAATCAAGCCCGTAGGCCTTGTGGGGCACCTCGCGAGTCAGGACTGTGGTTTGAAGTGGGCTGTAAAGGCTTGAAAAAATTCTGTAAATGTTATCTTGAAGCACAATTTGTCATGGCCACAGATGCCACACAAAAGCTGTGTATGCATTGTTCACTAGTTATGGTGAAAGTTATCCAACTTTGTTCAAATTTCAAAAGAGAAAAATAACTACAAAGAGCTTGCAACTGCAGAGTGTCAACCAAGGTATATAGATTATATGACATCTGAGAATGAATGGTCTGGATGAAAGTAGATTTGTGTGTGGACTCACTCACTTGGTGACACAGACTGATTACAGGAGCTCCTCCTGTCTACCATTCGGGAACTGGCGAGGCCAATGACAAAACACCAACTACCACGTTAAAGAAAGTCTGGGAGGTCAGCAGTTGAAACCCCAGCTGAGTCATACCAAAGACTTTCAAAATGGAATGTACTGCTTACTTGCTTGACGCTCATTGTTAAAATGATAGAGGATGGAAAAAACTCGGAGGGTGGCATCCATGGGGAGGAGTGAATTTCCTCCTCGATTGCCAAGCTGAGTGCGGAGAGAAAAGTGATGCCATAAAGATGATGTCGCTGGAATGCAGAGTGCTCTACAAAGTGGCGATACTTCCCTCAATCTCAGCGACTGTGTTTGTGTGAAAATCAGGTGTGGTGTTGTCTCATGTACATGTCTGCATTTGTCCATGATTATTTTTTTTGCATACATAGAGGTTCGTGGAAGAGCTTGTACACTCAATGGATCACGACATGACAAGCAAAAACAGGCCGCAAAACATGCATTCATGGGGTGGATAAGATGGACAAAAGGAAGCTCCAAGGAGGGAAAACTGAAAAAAATTGAAGGAGGGGGCATTTGGGTGGGGTTAAAGAATGTAGAAAAGATCATGGTTTTGGATTGGGAACAATCTGAGACAGTGGTGAACAACGGACTTGCAGAACTGGAGAGAAGAATGAGATTGAAGAGGATGTGGAAGTTGATTCCACAGGGAGGAAAAAAGAGGAACAAATGAGTGGAGGTGAGCAATGATCCTGGATTTAGGTAGTTTCACCAGAAGGGGGTTGATGGTGGACCATCTGTGACCTGCAGAAACCTGGGAGGGAGAAAGTATGGAAAAAGCAGATGGTGAAAGACCAGAAAGGAGGTGGAAGAAGACAGTGACCACTGACCTGTCTGTGATGGCGTAGTGATAGACCCATAGACTCAGCTTCAGCACAGGAGATGCCAATGATGTTGAAGGCCTTGGTTTCCACAGTGTCAAGCTGAGCAAGATGTGAGGCAGGGGAGCGAGCCCAGAAGGGGAAGCAGTACTCCATCAAGCTGCGGATGAAGGCCTTGTTGGTGGGTAGGAGTTCAGGTGTGCCAAGGAAGGCCTTTGGACGACGGAGGATGCCCAGTCAGCAACTGGCTTTGAAGACCAATTTCGAAATGTGGTTTGCCCAATAAATGTCATGGCTGAGACTGAGACCCAAGAGTTTGAATGAATGAACTTCTCAGGAGCATTGTTAAGAAAGTAAATGGGAGGGTTTGCCAGATGTTCCTTTTGCAGAGATAGTGAGTGTGAGATTTGTCAGTGTTGAAAGACATATTCCAAGTGTTTGACCAGCTTGTGATTTTTTTTCAATGTCTGAAGAGAGGGAAGAGGCTGCATCCTGTATGTTTGAAGGATAAGGGATGTTCTAACCCAATTTTGGTAGCATTTTGACTGATGGTTCTGGAGAAGATTTTTTAAGGAATTGAAGCGATTTTCCCAATAATTTATTAAGTCCGCCATTTTGAGAAATGTCTGGTGACATGATCCACATGACCTCCGCAATTTAACATCAGGATCCTTTCCTCATGTTAAAACCCAAATTTGGTAGCATTCTGACAAGTCGCTCTGGAGAAGAAGATTCTTGAAGAAATTTACGAAGATGGCCATTTTGACCTTCTTGAAGTCACGTGACCAGAACAAGTTTTGCAATCCTCGTTACCAGTCAGGAATGGAATGTTGCTGCCAAATTTCAGCCGGATCAGCCAAGGGTTTTGGCTGGAAAGTCGAATTAGAAGACAGATGAACGGACGGACGGACAGATGGACGGATGGTGCATGATGACAAAATCTTATTTGGAATTCCAATTCCAGATAAGCTAAAAAGTAGAAAGAAGTGTGAAAGGAACAAAGAACAAAGATGTCGGGAAGAACCAGGATAGATGGATTTCAGCAGTTACTCCCCAGACCGAAACACAGCAACAGGTACAAGCTACCAGAGGTCCATCAGCAGGGAAGCACAGTCCAGATTGTCCCAGGATATGGTACAAACATAATCAAATGGAAGTTCTGCAAGTATTTATTTCTCCCTAGACAAATAAATAAGGAGAGAGAAATACAAAGTAAAATAGATAAAACAAAAGAAAAGAGGACCCGGTCTTGCCCAAGGAGACTATACCTGGTCTCGCCAGAGATAAACTCTGCATGATCACCTGAGTGGGAGATGAGTTTGCATGCACATGTGAACCACAAGTGGAGGAATTATCGTTACAATTTAATTTGCGCGCCAAATTATGGCAAGCTCATTTTCCCCCAAAACAATTTCGATGTTGGAAGTATGTCTGTGACCAAATAACTGCAGCAAATAAATTGAAAATAATGGTTTTAATTAATAATTGGGAGTGAAATGGTAAAACAATTGAAGAGAAGAAGACTCAGCGGTACACACTTACTCAACTACGTATATCATACTGTTTGAAACTTACTCAACTATATCGTACTGTTTTAAACCTTAATCAACCATATCATACTGTTTGAAACCTCACTCAGCTATATCGTACTGTTTGATACCTTACTCAGCTATATCATACTGTTTGAAACCTTACTCAGCTATATCATACTGTTTGAAACCTTACTCAACTGCATCGTACTGTTTAAAACTTTAGTGAACTACATCATACTGTTTGAACCCTTACTCAACTTTATCATACTGTTTAAAACCTTACTCAACTATATCATACTGTTTGAAACCGAACTCAACTATATCATACTGTTTGAAACCTTACTCGACTGTATCGTACTGTTTAAAACTTTACTGAACTATATGATACTGTTTGAATCCTTACTCAACGAGATCATACTGTTTGAAACCTTAGTCATCGATATCATACTGCTTGAAACCTTACTCAACTATAGCATACTGTTTGAAACCTTACTCGACTGTATCGTACTGTTTAAAACTTTACTGAACTATATGATACTGTTTGAATCCTTACTCAACGAGATCATACTGTTTGAAACCTTACTCAACTATATCATACTGTTTGAAACCTTACTCAACTATAGCATACTGTTTGAAACCTTACTCAACTCTGTCATACTGTTTGAAACCTTACTCAACTATATCAAACGGTTTGAAACCTTACTCAACTGTATCGTACTGTTTAAAACTTTACTGAACTATATGATACTGTTTGAATCCTTACTCAACGAGATCATACTGTTTGAAACCTTACTCATCGATATCATACTGTTTGAAACCTTACTCAGCTATATCGTACTGCTTGAAATCTTACTCAATTGTATCGTACTGTTTAAAACCTTACTGAACTACATCATACTGTTTGAAACTTTACTCAACAATATCATTCTGCTTGCAGCCTTACTCAATTTTAACAAACTGTTTGCGGCTTTAATAAACTATATCTTATTGTTTGAATCCTTACTCAACAATATCGTTCCATTTGAAACCTTACTCAACTTTATCATACTGTTTGAAACCTCACTCAACTATATCATACTGTTTGAAACCTTACTCAACTATATCATTCTGTTTCAAACCTTACTCAACTATATCATACTGTTTGAAACCTTATTCAACTATATCATACTGCTTGAAACCTTACTCAACTATATCGTACTGTTTGAAACCATACTCAACTATATCGTACTGTTTGAACCCTTACTCAACTATATCATACTGTTTGAAACCTTACTCAGCTATATCGTACTGTTTGAAACCTTACGCAACTATATCATTCTGTTTGAAACCTTACTCAGCTATATCGTACTGTTTGAAACCTTACGCAACTATATCATACTGTTTGAAACCTTACTCAGCTATATCGTACTGTTTGAAACCTTACGCAACTATATCATACTGTTTGAAACCTTACTCAACTATATCATACTGTTTGAAACCTTACTCAACTATATCATACTGTTTGAAACCTTACTCAACTCTGTCATACTGTTTGAAACCTTACTCAACTATATCATACTGTTTGAAACCTTACTCAACTATATTATACTGTTTGAAACCTTACTCAACTATATCGTACTGTTTGAACCATTACTCAACTATATCATACTATTTGAAACCTTACTCAACTATATCATACTGTTTGAAACCTTACTCAACTATATCATACTGTTTGAAACCTTACTCAACAATATCAAACTGTTTGAAACCTTACTCAACTATATGATACTGTTTGAAACCTTACTCGACAATATCATACTGTTTGAAACCTTACTCAACTATATGATACTGTTTGAAACCTTACTCAACTATATCGTACTGTTTGAAACCTTACTCAACTATATCGTACTGTTTGAAACCTTACTCAACAATATCATACTGTTTAAAGCCTTACTCAACTATATCGGACTGTTTGAAACCTTACTCAGCTATATTGTACTGTTTGAAACCTTACGCAACTATAGCATACTGTTTGAACCCTTACTCAACTATATCATACTGTTTGAAACCTTACTCGACAATATCATACTGTTTGAAATCTTACTCAACTATATCGGACTGTTTGAAACCTTACTCAACGATATCGTACCGTTTGAAACCTTACTCAACAATATCATACTGTTTGAAACCTTACTCGACAATATCATACTGTTTGAAATCTTACTCAACTGTATCACACTGTTTGAAACCTTACTCGACAATATCATACTGTTTGAAATCTTACTCAACTGTATCATACTGTTTGAACCCTTACTCAACTGTATCATACTGTTTGAAACCTTACTCAACAATATCAAACTGTTTGAAACCTTACTCAACTATACGATACTGTTTGAAACCTTACTCAACGATATCGTTCCGTTTGAAACCTTACTCAACAATATCATACTGTTTGAAACATTACTCAACAATATCATACTGTTTGAAATCTTACTCAACTATACCGTACTGTTTGAAACCTTACTCGACAATATCATACTGTTTGAAACCTTACTCAACGATATCGTACCGTTTGAAACCTTACTCAACAATATCATACTGTTTGAAACCTTACTCGACAATATCATACTGTTTGAAACCTTACTCAACTATATGATACTGTTTGAAACCTTACTCAACTATATCGTACTGTTTGAAACCTTACTCAACTGTATCATACTGTTTGAAACCTTACTCAACAATATCATACTGTTTAAAACCTTACTCAACTATATCGGACTGTTTGAAACCTTACTCAACGATATCGTTCCGTTTGAAACCTTACTCAACAATATCATACTGTTTGAAACCTTACTCAACAATATCATACTGTTTGAAATCTTACTCAACTATATCGTACTGTTTGAAACCTTACTCAACAATATCATACTGTTTGAAACCTTACTCAACAATATCATACTGTTTGAAATCTTACTCAACTATATCGTACTGTTTGAAACCTTACTCGACAATATCATACTGTTTGAAATCTTACTCAACTGTATCATACTGTTTGAAATCTTACTCAACTGTATCACACTGTTTGAAACCTTACTCAACTGTATCAAACTGTTTGAAACCTTACTCAACTATATGATACTGTTTGAAACCTTACTCAACTATATCGTACTCTTTGAAACCTTACTCAACTATATCAAACTGTTTGAAACCTTACTCAACTATATGATACTGTTTGAAACCTTACTCAACTATATCGTACTGTTTGAAACCTTACTCAACTGTATCATACTGTTTGAAACCTTACTCAACAATATCAAACTGTTTGAAACCTTACTCAACTATATGATACTGTTTGAAACCTTACTCGACAATATCATACTGTTTGAAACCTTACTCAACTATATGATACTGTTTGAAACCTTACTCAACTATATCGTACTCTTTGAAACCTTACTCAACTATATCAAACTGTTTGAAACCTTACTCAACTATATGATACTGTTTGAAACCTTACTCAACTATATCGTACTGTTTGAAACCTTACTCAACTATATCGTACTGTTTGAAACCTTACTCAACAATATCATACTGGTTGAAACCTTACTCAACTATATCGTACTGTTTGTGGCTTTACTAAACTATATCATACTGTTTTAAACTTACTCAACAGCATCATTCTGTTTGCAGCCTTACTCAACAATATCATACTGTTTTTAAACCTTACTCAACTATATCATACTGTTTGAAACCTTACTCAACTATATCATACTGTTTGAAACCTTACTCAACTGTATCACCCTGTTTGAAACCTTATTCAACTATATCGTACTGTTTGAAACCTTACTCAACTATAAGATACTGTTTGAAACCTTATTCAACTATATGAAACTAGTTGAAACCTTACTCAACTATATCATTCTGTTTACAAATCGGGCTTGATTAGTGGTATCCCCTGAAGGACAATTGTGGATGCACGCAGGCATGCATGCAATTGTGGATGGAAGGACGCAGGCATGCCGAGACTGAGCTACTTTTATATTCGAGATAACAATGTTATATTATATTTTAATAATATTATATTTCAGATTGATATGAATAGACGAACATGTCTGAACAGTCCTACGTATGTGGCAAGTATATGCCTCTTAACCAACGGAAAAACAACCAATCGTCTCAAGGTCGCATACAAGCAACTGCAAGAGAAATTTGAAGCAATTTTAACTGATGCCAAATCGAAGGTTGGAATATTTATTGGATCATAAGTTCGTGATTTATTGTCCAATCTAGTCCTCCAGCCAAAGCTGAACCCACTGGAGCTGGCTGCATGAGAGGCATTCAAACGAGCAGTCCACAATTCCCTCAGAACCACAGAGCAGCCCACGTTGCTGAGTTGGTTCAAGATATGGATATGATAAAGGTCTTTGAAGAAATGGCTTGCTGTATGTCGCTGAAGTTGCATTTTCTTCTTGGACTTCTTCCTCGCCACACTTGGACTTCTTCCCAGCCAACCTTGGTGCTGTGAGCGATGAGGATGGTGAGAGATTCCGTCAAGATATGAGCACAATGGAGACACGCTATCAGGGGCGTTTCAACCACAATATGATGACGGACTACTGCTGTTTTTTTCAGAGACAAACCACTCCTAGTCACAAGTGTAAAAACAAGTGCTTCAATAATTTCTAAACAGTTAATGTCGACTTTATAGTTTATACAATATGTTTATGTTGTTCAATGTGCTTCAGTTTATGGTTAACAGTTACTGTACATTATCGGATGCGTTCATATTGCACAATGTGCTTGATTTTTTTAATAAACAATGGCTGAAAAATGTCATTTTTCTGTAACTAAAAATCCTGACGTGCTGAGTCAACTCTGACTACAGATTTGGAATCAGCATGCTCAAATTGGAAAAGTACACCTACATGTATCTCAGTTGCAGATGGAAAGTGTTTTTTGTTGTCCAGTGTAATCTCTGGTGTGTGACGTCAACGTAACGACTCCATGTGCCATGATCTCTTCTGCATGATCCCCTGGCACTGAGCACCAAGTGCCATCACATCACACACCAGATGCCCCATCAACATGTGCACAATTACACGAAGCATATGGGTTGTTAACAAATAAAGCAGAAGAGGAATGAGAGGAAATGACAGCACATGCAACAGACGAAAGTACAGAGGAATGGCAGAAAGATGAGAAACTGTCCAAATGATCGATCTTGACAGCACTAATTGGGGGGTAATTACGAGACGACTTATTTAAACATTTATTAGGCCAAGTGGCTATGTAGGTATTTGTGATCAATTAAGAAGTCCATTAATGTGTTATTTTATTTATATGTCCCTATTTATTTACCTTTTTTGGTGTGCCTGACCATGTTGAGTATCTCATCCATATAACATTTTGAATGCCTCTCATATTTCCTACTACAGTCCACTGTGCACTGAACATTATTATTACTTGCTATATGGCATACATTATTTACAGCAATGAGGGTGTTTATCATGTGATGAGGATGCTTCCAAGGTTGGCTGAGTTTCATCATGATGAAAGGTTAGAAAAGTTGGTTTTGTTTACACAAAAGAACAGGCCATATCGTGGTGACCTTTTGCAAATGTTTACGATAATGAAGGGAACGTGAAAAGACATTCTCATGCTGAAATAGCAGCTCGGCCACGATAGGCAATGCTTCGAGATGGAGACAAGAACAAAAGAGGAAGGAGTATTTCTCACATGCAGAGTGCTTGGTATACACCTCGTAGAATGGCTTGTCATTGGAGGGAAGGAAAGTAAACATTAATAAATATAAAGAGTGGTTGAATTTGAAGGAGAAAGGTATATTTTTCTTGTCCATCATTATCCTCATTCATGGACTGGGAGAGGCTGCTGTAATCAGTCTGTGTATCAGTGAGTGAATGCGTGAGTCTATGTGCAGATCTCCTTTCATAGAGACCGTTCATTCTCAAATCTACTATAATTATCCGTGTACCCTGACACAACTCTGCATTGTTTATGCTCAGATCTATATACCCTGACACAAAATGTTATCAGTTTGGTTGTTTATGCCTTTATGGAAAATATATTTTGTTTGTTTTCCTTCAAGCCTGAATGATGGTTCTCAACCTCTCATCCCTCTCTACTTCGCTCCTCTCTACTTCGCTCCCCCTCGCCCCACTTCCTCTCCACTCCCTATCTCTGTTTACATGTTCCTTATTTGAATGTTATTGTCTGGATGTGATAAAAAGGTGACTGTCTTCATCTGTTTTCTGTTTTCCTCAAAGCCATGCAGACTGCATGGTTCAAGGAGCACACTGGCACTTTCTAATTGCGGGTTGGGGGCAGAGGGGAGGAAAGGGATGGGGGATAATGGGAAGTGGGGTTATGGGCTTTCTCTTTTTTTCTGATCAAGTGGTACAAATGGAAAATAATTTGTTTGTATATGCATAATATATTTTGAGTATTATTAGATTATTACTTTTTGAGGCTGGATGCTGCAATGTTATTGAGGCTTCGATCCAAATATACACTGCATATACCATCGAGTATGCAAAACAACAAAACAGCACTGAACATCATCATCGTCATCATGAGCGGGTAAAGCCTTATTGCAGTGCCCTAAGTGTTGTGGGTTCGATTTCCATGGCTGATCCAGAGGGAAAAGATGGAAATTTCCTACACCTTCCGATGGAGCGGGGACCTCTCCAGGATTGGTCTTTCACCATGGAAACATCCATGACTCATGAATGCTTTGTCAAGAGTACAGGCCTTCAGCACCACCATTCTTTTTGGGAAGGTTCCATCACATTGTAGTGAGTTCGATATAAATAATGAATATGCAATGACAAAAACAAAGTTACATTACAGGAAAAATGGAGGAAAAGAGGTGGTGGGAGGGGAATGTGTTTGGCATTATGTAAAGAAAGACTTGCCTTTTTTAAACCAATTTCAAATGGTTAGTGCAATTAATAAACAATAATAAAAAAACAAACTATGATGCAACAGCAATTATATAATTGCATCAGCACAATGTGCTTTTCTATTGCCGTCCTTGTTATTGTTATTCTGTATGCGTTAATATAATTTGAACTGGTTGAAAATCCTGTCAAAATTATAGTTTTCAAAATGTCAAAATGATAGCACTGGAAACTGGAATGTCGTCCGAGCATTGATCAGTCTGCTCATCTGCTCCTCACACTGAGAATCAATCTGTAATTACTTACATTATCTGCGGCACTGTGTACGGCCATCCAGAGAGTCGATACGTTAAACAAAAAGCCAGTCCCTTATGACTATTTTCAACAGCTCTGCTTCAATGAGGGAGAAGCCAATTTTTCTCCACCAGGTTGCTATAAGGAATCATATAAAATAAAAATAAAAACAGGAAAGGAGTGAGATGTCATGGAATACACAAAGTAAACAACATCACTCGGTCAAACAGAAAATTGAAATCGAGCTCCAAGGATTCGGCTGTTAAGCCAAAGCAACATAAGGGGAATACGTACATCCCTCATAAACATATTCACCACCAAATTTATTGAGACAGCATATTCAAACAATAATTTTGTCCCCTCAATGCAATGTGCTTCATAAAAGTGCCTTATTGTGATATATTGACAATGCTGAAATCTCACCTTTGATGCATTTATGACAACATATACTGTATATATGTATGAATGTATGTATGTAAGTGTATATGTATGTAAGTGTATATGTATGTATGTAAGTGTATATGTATGTATGTGTATATGTGTATATGTGTATGTATGTATGGATGTGTACATGTATATATATATATATATATATATATATATATATATATATATATATATATATATATATATATATATATATATATATATATATATGTAATGTATGTATATGTGTATATGTATGGATGGATGTGTATATCTGAAAGGATATGTATATGTATGTATGTATGTATGTATGTGTATATGTATGTATGTATGAGAGAATATGTATATGAGAATATGTATGTATGTATGTATGTATGTATGTATGTATGTATGTATGTATGTATGTATCTATGTATATGTGTGTATGTATGTATGTATGTATGTGTATATGTGCATGTATGTATGTGTATATGTGTATGTATGTATGTATGTATGTATGTGTATGTGTGTGTATGTATGTAAGTATGTGTACTGTATATGTATGTATGTATGTATGTATATGTATATGGGTGTATGTATATATGTGTGTATGTATGTACATATGTGTATATGTATGTATGTGTATATGGATGTGTATATGTGTATGTATGGATGTGTATATGTATGTACAGTATGTATGTGTATATGTATGTATGTATGTATGTATGTATATATATATATATATATATATATATATATATATATATATATATATATATATATATATATATATATATATATAAATGTATTGTTGCGAATTCGCGCCCGCCGGCGTGCGAGCGGCCAAGTAACTCGAATCGCGGCACATCGCCCACCGGACGGACAATTCCGTCGTGACCCTCTCGGACTAACGCCGGGAACTAGTCACGGGTGGGCCTTTCGGCCTCACCACGATCGTGCCAATCGGCCCCCCCGCGTGGGATAGGGTTGTTCGCCAAATTCGACCTACCTAAGTACCCACACGGAGGGTAGACCGGGCGATCGCACCTCGCCGCAGGTTGACCCCGGACACGGGCCAATTAAGCGACCCGTTCCGTACTATCGGGATAACCGAGCGGTGTTATCGTCAACCTCGACGGTTCCGATTAATTATCGGGCGTATTTCGCCCACTACCAACCCTTTACGTGAAGTAAGATGGAGATTCAATTAAAGAAAAGACGAAGCGAAACGGGAAAAACAGTTCAACATAAGGCACATTTATTCCGCGGCACACGGATAGCACACACATACAATTACAACAATTATGCACCAAAAGCAATTGCAAAAGAAACACAACAATGCAGATCTACTACCGACTACGCGAGCACACGGCAACACTTACACAGTTTTACTTTACAGACGGCGCCGACAACACATATACTCAAAAGCAAAAGAAAAGGGCCACCCTCAACGACAAGGGGGCAGATGTGGTCTGTGGGCGCGAGACCAGGCGGAGCCTACCCGTCTTGTGATGAGCCGCAAATGTTCCGGCGGTGCCCCGACTCTGCGCTCCTTCGCGGGTTTCGTTGGCACTGCTTGGAATAGGGTGGGAACGGGGCCCCCTTTCCGCACTATCTCAGCACGGGGGGGGGGGAAGGGGGGGAATTGTTGATGCTCTGGGGAAAGAGGATAGCTGGCTTGCTTGGGTCCCACGACGAGCGACTCCACTGCGACCTCGACCGCACTCCCGGCTTCACCTCTCTGCAGCTCCCCGACAGACTCCGAACCCCGACAGACCGACTCTCCTCCAGACCCGTCTTGACTGCTGCTGCCACACTCCACCGCCGCCACACCTCTCCAACTCGCCCGAGCCCAAAACTCCGACTGCCTCCAACTGCTTCCGACCCAAAACTGACTGAATTCGCCCCGTGCTCGGTGCTCTATAGTACGGCAGGAGAACCAATATGCAAATTTCCGGATCAGGATGAGCTCGGGGGCGGAGCCACGCTCGCCCATTGGATGGAGGAAAAGTGGGCGTGAACCTCCCCTGATCCTCGAATTTGCATATATCGATTCGACTCCGACGCGCCTGGAGGCGGGGCCAAATCGCCCCGTGCTTGCTGATAGGACGGATCAGAAGTGGGCGTGTATCATTCCTGATCCGAGTTCTCCTTCGAAAGGCCGCTTTTTGCACCCGCGGCTCGGCGCGCATCCCGCACGAGGCCAGGACAGCCTGACGCTCGGTGCCCACAAGTGGCGCGGGAATGGCCGCAGAAGGAGAGGCGAAGGTGGTGGAGGGTCTAAAGTGGCGGTCCCTGGCCACGTTGACGCTTGGAATGGCGGTGATGCGATGGTTGCGGGATGGTGTGCTGTGAAGGTAAAGGTCGTGGCTGTTGGCGTTGTTGTTGTTGTGAAGCGGTGTTGCGGTTGGTGGTTGTTGTGTGATGGCGGTTGAGACGTGGTTGGTTCAAAATAAAGATAGAACAGAAAAATGGCTATCTTAAAGGGTCGCAGCCCGAATGATTCACATTTATTCCCTCTAAACAACGGGTTTGGGGCGAACTACACATGTACTTCCAGAGATATCTCACCTACGGGACCTGAATGGTGGTTTGCGAATTTCCTCAACCACAACACTACCCCTCCCCTTTTTACAGACTCGTCCCGAGTCGTCAAATTCTCGTGTGCCATCATGTGTAGTTCTCCCCTAGTACGTTTTACCTACGGATCCCTGAGTGCGACATTCATGGTATTCGTGTCCCCAAAATAAATAACCTGAGGGCTGAGTAACTAACTAAACAAACCCACTCACACGGATGACTTAAATAAAATTGCCGGCGCTAAGACAGATATGCTGGGGGCGCACTCATATTTACAGTACATCTTACCTTAACTTACAAATTTTACACTAAACCATGGCCCAGGATCAATGGACTCTGCAAAAAGAAAGCAGTTAGCAGGGAGCCAGGATGCTCGCATGCAGTCTCTGGCTCAAGCAATGCAGGTGACAGGGAACGTGGCCGGCTGCTCACTCGCAGTCCAAGGCCTTCCCCTTTGAAAATGAACCCAGTGAACCACAACGGTGCATGGGCTGCACAAACGCAGTCTCCTGGTGCGGCTGCCCGCAAGGCAGTCCCTGCAGAACACTGAATGGGCACTGACGCAAGCAACAAAACGGTGCACGGGCTGCACAAACGCAGTCTCCGTGCCAGTTCAAGTGGCACACGCAATGAACACAACGGATGGATGGATGGAGGAATGGATGGACGCAAACACGGTGCACGGGCCGCCACTGCAGGCCCGTGTTGTAGCTGCCAACAGGGCAGTTCTCGCAGCTTGCAAACTGTTGCCTTGATCCTGACGCACATGGAAATGAGCAGGGGGGGGGCAAAGCAAAATTGAACGGGGGCTGGTGAACATGGGCAGTGGGCATGGCATGGCAAAGGCAGCAGGCAACACAGCCTGCAGAACAAGGCCGCTGCAGGCAAACACAGCCGGCAGATGAACTGGCCGGCACAGGCCTTGCAGAAAACAGCTGCAGACGATCCGGCCGGTACAGGCCTTGCAGCAAAACACAGCTGCCGATGAAGTTGGCCGGCCTTTGCCTTGCAGTGCAGGTTGGTGGAGGGAGTGCAGTGGTGTTGGCCACTCGGAAGGCGGGCTCGGACCTACCCTATGGTCTCCCTCCCACCTATCGTCTTTGCCTGTCACTGTCTATACCCACTCCCTTAATTTGTAAAACCCAATTTAGCCCCAACTTATTTTTTTTATTTTTACTTCCCCACTATGAATCGTCCCCTAACCCCCTTTACTGTCCTTGTTCGGCTAACCTATCCTGTCACCGAGCCTTCTACCAACCCCTACGTTCCCTTCCCGGAGGGGAATGAGGGAGAACTAGCGTCCTGTGTCGAGGCCCAACGAAGCCCCAGGATGGCCTCCCCAGACTTCAGCGATCTATAACACAAAGTGGGTCCAGCGGCCCACAACGAGAGCGAGGGGATGGATGGTGCGGAGGGGTACACTTCCTAATCTACCCTAACCATTAACCTTTAAACTACCCCGGGGCTTTCAACAAGCCCCTCGCGCTTAAACTATTGGTTCTATCAACCCAGATTCCCATCGCCTGTGTTGGTGTCCTCACAATTTCGGGCCTTGCCCCCCAATTTTCTTCCCGTGCCCTCACACGGTCTCATGGCTGGGACGCGTGGCTTCCCTTGGCAGGCACGACTCTCTGCCGATTCCCCTACGATGGCACCCCCGGGCACTACACTGCCTCCGAGCCTACCAGCTCCCTAAACACCGGGGAGTGCCCCCATGGCACCTCCCCTGAAACGCACACGTGGCAGGCTGGCTTCCCGGGCCCCTTTCTGAGGGTCACCCATGCCCACAACACTGCCTACGCGGCTAACGGCGACCCGGGCCCCCGCACTAAGCGGGCGCACCCGTGCCCACTACGCTATCCCGGCCCCCCATGGGCCCTTGGCCTACTACGGCCGACTAGCCTGGTGCCCGGGGTACCCACTCAGCGATACTCACCTTTCGCAGCCATGCTCCCAGCCCGTCAACAGGGCTCCTGCACCCCTCCAAACGGGTTTCGAGCCTACACTCCCACCAACAGCAAAACGACTTCCATTTTTCAATTTGACTAACCCCCTAACTCACTCTACACTGACCCCGGGGTCCCTTGGGCGGGAGTCACTCCTCCCCCCAATCACTCATCGCACCATGCATTCCACATTCGCTCCATTCACACAGACCCACTGGCCTCACTCAATCAGTGTTGATGAAGCGGAGAAGACAGGTTGAAGAAGGATTTTTAAGCCTTGAGGCAATTGAAGCATGGATTGTGGATGTCTGCCATTTTGAGGGTGAATGGGCAAGAAAATGATTTAAGTGTCTTTGAACGGGGGAGGGGGGTGGTAGTAGTTATCAGGTGTACTGGTTTGTGTGTGTAAAAAAACTGCAATGCTGCTGGGTTTTTCGCGCTCAACAATTTCCAGTTTGTATCAAGAATGATCTACCACCCAAAGGACATCCAGGCAAAGGCAGGCCAGTGGTCGAAACCGGCTCATTGATGAAAGAGGCCAAAGCAGGCTGACACAAATTGTACGAAGCAACAGACGGGCTACAGTTAGTCACCTGACAGTCCAGTACAACATTGTTGTTGAAAGACCCGTAAAAGAATGCACAGCTCGTTGTACCTTGGCGCGGATGCGGTATGGCAGCCGACGACCATACAGAGTTCCACTTCTTTCAGCGAAAAACAAGAAACTGCAGTTGCAGTGGGCTAAGGAACAAAAACACTGGACACTGGAGGATTTGAAAAACATTGCCTGGTCCAATGAATCCTGGTTCCTGCTGTTTCACACTGGTGGGAGGACTAGGGTATGGAAAAAAAACACATGAATACATTCATCCATCACGCCATGCATTAACATTGAAGGCTGCTGGTGGTGGTGTGATGGTGTAGGGTGTGCTTTCATGACACACATTGGGCCCCTTCATGCCTGGTGTTGGCTTCATGGTTAGGGTGGTGGGCTTGGGATCCTAAGGTCCTGAGTTCAAATCCCACTCTTCATTGAATTAAAACCAGGTGGGGTTGACTCAACCTGTCATTCTTACAAGGACGGCAAAATGAGTACCAGCTTGCTGGCTGGGATGATCGAGTCATTTTGGGTATCCTGCATCAGAATGGAGACCGGTCCAGGATTGTGCCCAATAGTCTCGGAGACTGCTTCAGCAGCACCGACGCTTTGTACAGAGTATGGCCCCAATGGATGGATGGATTGGGCTCCTTCAAAAATACATGTTCATGGAGCAACATTTGAATGCCACAGGATATCTGAACATCATTGCCAATAACGTGCATTCCTTCATGGCAGCAGTGTATCCATCTGCAAATGGATTTCTTCAGCAGGATAATGTCCCAGGCCACAAGGCCAGGATTGTCCAGGAATAGTTCCATTCACAGGTGAGAGTCGTCATATACATATATATTTATGTTGACTGCTTTTGACGTTTACACATGGTACATGCTTGACAGCCTCATTGGTATGTATTTCTGTCTGCGCTGTCGTTGATTGAAATAAATAATATATTCCTTCATGTATAATAAATAATATATTCCTTCATATATATATATATATATATATATATATATATATATATATATATATATATATATATATATATATATATGTATGTATGTATATTGTTGCGAATTTGGAAATCGCACTCAACATTCAGGTCCGTTAGCTCAGTTATCTCGATAAGTATATATATGTTCTATAGATAGCTCGCCTTCCATTGTTTAATGGGTAAATCTATGTAAATGCGCTGTGATTCATTTTAATAGGTAGGGTTAAATCAGAACGACCCTCCTCCACAACTAAGAAGAAGAAGAGCCCTCCCGTCCCGTGATTCAACGGCGTAAACAGGGATGACGGATGGGGCGAGTCCGGCAGAAAGCAACATAAACAGCCCCCACCCGCGTTTGTAGGGGGGGGGGGACGAGGCCGAATGAGTCACACCGGAAGCGAGGCGGGGCTGAGAGGGATAAGGAGGGGACCCTCTGCTCGGTTCGAGATATTCCATGGTTGTTGTTCTGGTGCTGGTTCAGCTCGGCTGGAGTAGTTGGATCTTCGGGTGGCTTTTGTCCTGCTTCGTGGCCTCATCTTGGCTCGGCTGGCTCTTCTTGGTGCGTGGAGCTCTTCGCGGTCTCTGCTTGGTTCCCGGTTTGGTGCGATTTCTTGGCCTTATCTTGGTCGGTGGTTCTTCGGGGAAGTGACGCATCGGGTCGGGAAGGATTGGCGCCTCGTCTCACCAGCACGTGGTCCGGAGCGCGAGGGGATTCGCCGGAGCTCGGAAAGGATTGCAGCTCGCGGTGATTGGATCCAGCTCGCCCACGCTGATGCCCGGTCTGAACAGCTTGAAGACCACACGAGGTGGAAAGGTCCGAGGCAGACCCTGGGCTTCAGCGCATCTGTCCCTCTGAGATGAAGTCCGCATTAAAGGCATCAGCCACCATTTCTTGGGTGTGTGTGTGTGTGTTTGTGTTTGTGTGTGTGTATTTATTGTATTTTTTTTACTTGCATTTATTGTATTCGGTATAATTCTGCTCTTTTGTGTTCCATAGCTCCCCATGATTACTGTATAAATAAACCCAAATTGTTGAATGTATCAGCTCGTTTTGTGTTTCTTGCATTGGCTCGACATGACAAGTGTTTGAGGATTAGTGTTGGTAACTTGTTCATTTGGTCCATCCCAACTTTGGTAATTCCGCTCGGTTACGCCGGATCCGAGTCGGCGATAGCGACTCGATTCGGCCAAAGTCGGCTGAGGGTGAACTTCCCTGGTAGTCGGACCACCTGGGTACTGAGGTAAATTGAAAAGTTGGAAATCGACCCTACCCCACGTGGTCTATCCATTGGCGAACTTTGGTCCAGTCAGGACCCGTCCGCTCCGGACTTATCCGGGGCGACAACCTTTACATTCCGGGCAATCGGTCGAGCCGGCTCGCGGCTCCATGTAGCGGCCGTGCTCACGGTCGACCCCCCCGGCCCCGTAACTATATATTTATATATGTATATATATATATATATATATATATATATATATATATATATATATATATATATATATATATATATATATATACAGGATTAAAAACAAAACCTGTCAAAGGGCGGAGGAGCTCCTTGTGAGCCAACGGCCATCCATATCTAGTGCCAAACTGTGTCTGCGGACGTCCTCCTGCAGTTGGGTCACTTCTTATTAGGAGGTTGGTGGCAGGATTTGCACTCCGGCCACCGTAAAACCCTTCATTCCGCAAAACGCAAAAACGCAAAAAAATCTGAAAACCCACTCCATGGGAGTACCTCCTGTGCAGCTTCCCTTCGCAGGGCAGCTCACCGGATGACGGGATTGGGGCAAAGCCTTCGGGACCCGGAAATCTTTGATAGGAGGGAAACCACGGGGTAACATCCCTGGGTCAGATTGCGGGAGAGTGTGTCGGAGTGGTGCTGAGGTGTCGTCCACCAGACGGCGGTCTCCTTGGGTTAACCTGAGGCGGTCCCTTCGGGTGGGTGCCTGGAATGTCCTATCCCTAAGAGAGGATGATCACCTGTCTCTGTTATCATCTGAGCTCAAGCGTTTGGACATCGGGATTGCAGCTCTCTCTGAGGTTCGGAGACCGGATTGCGGCGAGATAATGGTGGGTGGTTACACCTACTATTGGTCTGGTCGCTCTGATGGTTACCATACCCAAGGAGTTGCTGTAGCTGTGTCCAATAAGCTGACCCCAATGATAATTGAGGTAACACCGGTCAACGAGCGTATTATGAAATTAAGGATTCGTCACTCCTTAGGTGTCATTTCCCTGGTCTCTGTTTATGCTCCAACTGAGGCGAGTGATCTCAACGTGAAGGATGCATTCTACGCCACACTCGAGTCTGTGGTTGATCAGTGCCCCAGACGAGATACACTTCTAGTCTTGGGGGATTTCAATGCATCGACTGGAACTGATAGGGACGGTTATGAGGTGTGTGTTGGTCCCCATGGGTCAGGAACTATGAACCAGAATAGCACTAAGTTCCTTGACTTTGCAAGAAGTCATGGACTTAGGGTGGCTGGTTCATGGTTTCAGCGCCCACAAGCTCATCGCTGGACTTGGTATTCCAACGCTGGCGGTGTGGCAAAGGAGATTGACCATGTCCTCATTGACGGTCGTTGGAGGATGATCCAGAACTGCAGGGTCTACCGGAGTGCTCAGTTCCTCAATACTGACCACAGGCTTGTTGTAGCAACTCTAAAGCTGCACCTTAAATCCTGGAGAATGGTACCATCCCAGCCGAGGCTGGATGT
>NC_140978.1:35652843-35675343 GCF_056783735.1 Eptatretus burgeri | reverse complement strand
TGTATAAGCAGTATCCTTGGCTATTGGGTACAATCCTGGATGGGTCGCCACTCCGACACAGGATACCAGCAAGCTGGCACTCATTTTGCCGACCTCGGAAGGATGACAGAGTCAACCCCACCTGGTATTAATTCAACAGCCGAGAGGGATTTCAACTCGGGATCCTAGGATCCCAAGCCCACCACCATAGCCATTAAGCGAACACCAGGCACGACAATGTAGGGCCAAACTTAGGTGAGTGGGCGCTGAACTTTGTTCAAGTCGATCGATATATTCAGTGACAGTGCGAATATTGTAGAGTGCTCACCAAGTGGCTTAAGCACTCAAGCAAGCACTCCAACTCAATGATTGTTAAAGAACCGCTGGCTTGGCAAACGATTAGCGATTGCTGATCGGTCATATAAATACAATTCACCCGGAATGTCCGGCGATGTCCGAATTAAGCAAATGAACATTTTTTTTTTAGCAGTTGGAACTGCTGCTACGGTCAATTCTGAAGATTAACTTTTGAAATTCGGCTCACATAAAGAGATTCTGGAGTTTATCGTATGTGCAGAAATGAAATAAAGCCATGAACACTGGCGTCTCCGGGCAATATATCCAGTGATTCGTATGTATAATCATTAGGCATTCGATGATATGAGTGAGGAAAGTGAAAAAAAAAATTCATGAGCGTTTTATTGTTAAGAAACCATTGTGGCTTGGTCAAATTCAAGGCATTGTTGAGCAGGCCAAAGAAAATGGTGAATCAAGACCCCAGCAAGCTGACAGAGGGCTGACTCAGGGGCTGACCAAGGATGATGCCTTTATAAAGGACAATTAAATAAGGCTGTTAATTATCTTCAAAAAGGGTTTTTAACAAAACACCCAATTTTCATTCATGCACTACCTTGGAGATCCCTTTGTTGGCATGCAAAGTTTGGGGCCATTAGGTTTCACAGTTTTGGAGTTATGGAGGAGACACACACACTCACTCATTCACACACTTATTATTTTAGATAAATAAATATATTTCTCTTTTCATAACCAGATAGAGTTGGTTTCATAACATTCAGTTGTACACCTGGTGTGGAGAACGGAAATAATAATTGTACAATTATATGACAAATTTGAGAGGATGAAAGAAGGGAGAAACAAAACAAAGCTATGTCCCTGATTCAGGACTTCAGCAGATTCCATATCAGACGTTTGAACCCATGAAGCTAAGGATGGCTTTTGGGAAGAGACTTCATTTTTATACAATTTAAATCTGGTTTGAATGAATAAATTATCAATTAAAGCTTCAAATTGATGTGAAATAGACCAGGAAATGCATGCAAAAGTAAAACTATGTCTCTGGCGAGAGAAGACAAGGTAGAAAAAGTTCTGTCAGTCTGAGACCCTGCTTTGTCAATGGGGCCAGATGGTACAACTTCTCTTGTTCACAAATCCTGCTCTGTCTCTGTCTCTGTCTCTGTCTCTGTCTCTGTCTCTGTCTGTCTCTCTCTCTCTGTCTCTGTCTGTCTCTCTCTCTCTCTGTCTCTGTCTCTCTCTCTCTCTCTCTCTCTCTCTCTCTCTCTCTCTCTCTCTCTCTCTCTCTCTCTCTCTCTCTCTCTCTCTCTCTCTCTCTCTCTCTCATATATATCTGTCTGTCTGTCTCTCTTTCTCATATATATATATATATATATATATATATATATATATATATATATATATATATATATATATATATATATATATATATCTCTCTCTCTCTCTCTCTCTCTCTCTCTCTCTCTCTCTCTCTCTCTCTCTCTCTCTCTCTCTCTCTCTCTCTCTCTCTCTCTCTCTCTCTCTCTCTCTCTCTCTCCTCTCCCTCTCTCTCATTTCTATAAACATATATATATATATATATATATATATATATATATATATATATATATATATACACATATATATGTAATGTCCACGTCTCTCTTTGTGCCTCTCTCTCTACCCGTCCCCCCCCCCCCAAATCTGTCCTGCCTTGGGCACATCCTCTTTGCATGGAAGTCAGCAAATATCCCTATCATCCACAAGAAGGGTGCAAAAACAGATCCTATACCAACAACAGGCCAGTGAGCCTACCTCCAATTATGTTTTTTTTCCATATCCATAAATGCTATCCATTGCAAAATCATACAACCAATCATTGCTTCCGATGTCGTCTTTCCTATTTTCATTCTGAACTCTGACCATCATTATGGATTCCTTCCTCATCACTCAACTCAGGACATGCTTCTGCTCCTCTGTCATCAATGGTTGGAGGCCCTCCATCTCAAACAAGAGGTTAGGATCGTTTCACTGGACATATTTTGGGCATTCAACACAGTCTGGCATCCTGCTTTGCTTGCCAAGCTCTCTTCTGTGGCACATAAGGCCACCTTCATTCCTGGATTTCTGACTTCCTCCACTCATGAGGTCAATGTGTTGCCATCAAAAGAACCCTCATCTCCCCTCTCCCAGTGGAGGCTGGATTTCATCAAGGAAGCGTTTATGGCCCAGTGATGTTCTTCATCTATATTAATGACCTCTCCGATGGTCTGGAAAATCCTCTCTTCTTTTATGCAGATGACTCCACATTGTGTTAAACAATATCCCATTCCACTTTAAGGCAAAAAACAGCTGCATCTCTCTCTCTGCTGACCTGTAAGTTATTCGTCACTGGTCTGGCAAATGGAATGTGTCCTTAAATCTTCAAAATCGCACAGTCTCATCCAACCTCGAAATGGATCGTCAGATGAACTCACCTGCCTATATCCTTGGTCATCCACTGGAAGAGGTTCAGACTCTTGAATCTATAAGCCTTATTATGAGCCATGACCTTTCTTGGGTCAACCACATTGCAAAGCTGGCCTCAAAAGCCAGTCAACTGGATGAGCATCATCGTCGATCCAAGTTTTGCCCTGGAAAATCAGAGCTAATTACAGTCCACAAGACCCTTGTCCGTAGCTCAATAGAGTACTGTTCTCTGCTTTGGGCCAGCACCCAAGCATCACATCTGTCTCAGATTCTGTGGAATGAATCTAAAGCTCTCAAAATTATTTGAATCTCCTGTGAGACCAAAGCACATTGTCTCTTGCTTTACATTGCAGGCGGGTTGGTAGTCTCTGTTTTCTCCCGTTCTTCACCAACATTGCTCCCTCTGCTCTCCCAGTTCTCTGACCCTCTCCAGCAAATCCAGGATTCACCTATTCATCCAGTAGCCCCCTTACGGTTAAACTTCCAAAATACAAGCTACCTTCACACTTCAACTCTTTTATTCCTCACTTCTTCCGTCTTGTGAATCACCTTCCTGAGGATGTTCTGTCACACTCTTCCCTCTAGGACTATTACAAACATTACACCACCATCTCTTGTCTCCCTAAATTCTGGCTCATGATCTTTGTTCATTAACCTTTCCGAACCCAAGCATCTTATTTGCTGGTTTTAGTGTTTCCTCCACTCCCCCCTTTCCTCTTTTCTTGTTTGTTCATTCCCTTGATTTTTGTCCCACTGTTAGTTCTACCTTGCAATTCCCTGAGTCTCACTCCTGCAAAGAAAGAAAGAAAAAAAAAAAGGAAGAAAAATGAAGCAAGGTTGCCTCATTTGTATAACTCGTCTCATTGGTGACATCTTCATTTTAAACAAAAAATTTATTGATCAGTTGATAAGACAGACAGTGTTTGTGTCCACAATCACAATAAAAGTATGAATTTAGCACATGGAATTCCAGCTCAGTGGAAAGCAAGCTAATCACAGGGCCTTTATATTCACACCTTTGAAATTTTTAGGTTTGAGCACATTACTACAATTACCGGACCGTCACTTTTGCTCAATATAAAAGAAATGCACGAAGCACTCAGTTTGTCAGGTGCACATGCACATCATAAAAGGATGCCGGAATACCACCACCGCACTGATTGGGCCAATCCAGGAAAGAGCGCACAGACATGGCTGTAATTAGGTGGTGCCTCATTTCAGAGTTTCCTGCTTGTCTGTTAAGGACCAGACACACTCACTCCCACTCGCCTTTTCTTCCGACAGCACCATGACTGGCTGCTCGTTGTTAGGTCAACCACTCACCTTTGTCTTTACATTTGCCTACAACCCTGGCATGTAGACACCGATCGCACATTTCAGCCTTTAATGTTCTGTTCACTGGTTCCCCATTAGCTCGCTCTGGGCGGAGAAAGGGCCAAGACGTGAGTTGAAAGTTCTCGGGAGCTTCTGAATTACTGGTGAACTGTAACCTCGCCTTTTCCAGCGTTTGTTAATTTACGCAAGGCCTGCTTGGAATGTGTGATCATTTGTGGAAGCGTCTTATTATCAGATGCTATTTAACAAGGTATAAACGCTGAAATAGGCTGTGCCACATGGAATGGTGAAAATCCATTGCTGATGGCGTGGAATGATCAATGGCCGGTGATCAAATCATCGATTGTTGAGCAAGTGTGTGTGTGATCGTTCCAACGTGTGCTGTCCTGTTGAAAATTTTGGTATTGAACGATAATGGTTATGCATTACATACATTTACATCGTTGACAAATTTATCAATCTTTCGCTTGGCCGATGCAGACTGCAATTGCTTTGAAGTCAGCAATTTCGATTTACGTTGAGTTAAAGACAGCTACAAAGGTGCGCGCTGCACGGTGGGGTGCACGGGCACAGCAAGAGTCAATCCATGACATTTAGCAAGATATGAGGCTTCAGGCCTAACCAAATGAGATATATCTGCTGGCATTTATCTGGCACTTTTAGGATTTAACGATTGAGTGGTAGTTGAAGCCACACAAAACACTTGTGAGCCAAGAATGCACAACATTATAAGCATGATATACGAGTCAGAAATGAACCTGTTAAAATAATGATAAAAAAAAATCCACATCAATCTTACTGCAACGCAGTCAAAATGATGGCCTGCTGCCTGATTAGACGTGAAATTGGATAAAGGTCAACATCTTACAAAGACAATTCTATTTATGTACTTTTTTCCTGAGCTAGAAGCAAAACAGAACCTGCAATGACTTCAACCAAGTGATTTCTATACTGCAACTTCCTGTTTTGGAGTTAACGATTTTCATCAAAATGCCTTTTCCGACGGTACATCCAAATTGCCCGTTGTCCTTGTAGAACCGTTATTTAGGTTAAATGGCATCATCTGTAAATCAGGTGTATTGTGGATATAACTATGTGAAAAAGAAACTAAACTATTGATGATAATAAGGGAAAAACATGCTTTGATGGAGCTTTGATGATGTATAATAGATGAGCCAGGCCAGCAGCCTCGGGGTGATGGGAAGATGCGTAAGATGCTCGTGGCAGGGAAGGTGGGGAAATATTCTCCCTCAGTAAATATACCTCACCCTTGGTCCATTACTTAGCATACTGAACATTTTTCTTTTAAACGTGACCAATATCAAGTGGGGCAGTGGGGATTTTGCCCCACCATTCCTGTTAAGGTCATCAAGCACAGCACTTTACCCGAACAGCACAAGATGAAATCCATATTGAGGAGTCGATTTATCGGTAGCCTCAAAGAATGTACGATAGCTCATCGCAAGCCTCTAAAGGCCAATGCTTGGCATAAATCATGGAACAACACCAACGACAACAAGAACAACCACACCAACAATCAAAAACACACCTGTGATCTCATTTTGAGTTTGTCGAGCAGAGTACCATGTGAGCGCGTTGAGTTCTCTGCATCCCATAAAAAAACTATTTACATCCTGGTGCTTAATTGCTGGGGGAGGTTATTGTCCTAAAAAGGTGTCAGTACGATTGGAATAACTTGAAGGAAGAAATAAATGGTAGTCAGGATGCATATTAGTTTAGGAGAGGACACTATTTGTTTGCGGCCTCTCGGCATGCTCGAAGTGTGACTAGGATAGCACAGAATACAGTAACAAGAGGTGGATCGCATATTTAGTTTTTTAACAGTGATCTATAGCCCATGGTGGAGCTTGAATACAAATTGCATACAGAATAAATACATAGGACACGTCAATGTTATTTTACACTAATTCACAGGTGACCAATGCCCCTGGAGAGAATCTAGCTATCTCTATAAAGCCGATAGGGTATATTGCCAGAGTTGGTCTCGCGTTGTTGGCTACCTGAGTTCCAAAAGGATATGAGTAGACAATTACGTGGGGAAGCATTTTCTTCCCATGGTGCGTTTATTGCAACCCGCTGTGTTTGAACACACACAATAGACACAGCCACACGGTTTATGGATCCAGTGGGAATGCTTTTTGACTCCTGTTTCTCATCTCCAGTAGAAATTCTCAACAAACCCGATTTTATAGCACAGATATTACCGATTGGGAGACAAAAACAAGCTGAGCACGTGATCAGTACATGTGTCGACGTGGATCTGGCAGACATGCGGTTCTAATAAAATGGCAATCGATGCAACTCGATCAACAGCCGGCGGGTAATGCCATTGAGAACACTTTGCCTTTCTTGCCAGGTCTCCAGATGAAAACTATCTTAAATAATTGGGGCAACCCCAGCAGCTGAAAGGACATGGGAACAACATTCAAACAAGAAAGGATATGCGGTTTATCCGAAGATACAATTGGGGCATGCTGTTGTGCCACTAGAGTACGCAGAGCAACAGTCATTGCAATGAAGTCTTTCATTCTTCATCATCATGCCATATATTTTTTGTTCCGAAAACCTTGTGGGCGACGTCGACCCCCCCCCCCCCCAGCCACATGACTAGTTTTGCAGAGTGAGAAAGGTAGGGGAGATTAGCAGGTGGGATCCCAGACTGAAGATGTGAGCTTTCAATAGCTGTGTGGGTGGTAAGTGTGTGATTGCCGATAGGTGCAAGCAAGTGCTGCGAGTGATGTCGTGAGTGTAGTTAGAATGATAACGCATCTGAATAATTGTATGATGACACACAGGAGGGCTTGAATTATGAATATTGCAGAAAGTGTGTCAAAAATGATAGCTTTTAAAAAGAAGAAAGATCGGCGTTAAAGCTCAAGATCATGATGTTGGAGGATGGGGTGAAGTTCTTGATAACTATTAAAGAGTATGAGTTTTAAATATTTCCTCTAACATAACTGGTATAGACATAAGAGGAGGGGACCATGACTTGAATGAAGTGGGAAGCAAAGAAACAAACTGCAGTAAAGGAGTAAGATTCCTTCATTCATTTGTGTGCACCATTTGGCTCCTGGATGCATCATTTCTAGGGGTGGGACAATATTAGTAATGTGTGCCCCTGTAAATTAGGGATACAACTTGGACCTTGGCCAAGGTGCCAAGACACAACGGCCCACTATTGTGAAAAACGGTGGTACCGTTAACATCCACCAGCAAAAGCGAGCAGATGGGATTACATCTGGACAGTGCACTTATTTGTATGTCACTGCCGGGCCTGGGATTGAATCCAAACAAGATGGTTGAAAGGAGAGTACACTTTCTTTGAGCTATCCTGTTAGCCTGGAGAATAAAACATTGCCACAGATACGAGACCTTGAGTGGTGAGGAAGAGGAGCAGGAGCAGAACGGGGTTTACATGTGAGTGCAGAATGAGGACCGATTCATCATGGGTGGTGAGACTGTGCGCTTTGTAGACTTAGTGTTTTCTAGGAAGGTTAGGAGGCAAGGGATGTTGTATGAAGAGGGATGTTGTTGTAGATATAGTTGAATGATCAAATAGAGGGGAGAGTTGGTTTACTTGTTCATGTCAAGGGAAACAAACTTGCAAAATATATTCTGATGATTGTGAAGAGTAAGCTCAACATCATTCGTGAACTTTTGAAGAATAACAAACACAAGGCCACTGAGTAAAATAAGAATGGCATCAGAGGACACGCAATGTGAATCAACAGGAACGTTTGGTTGGGATAATGGTCATCAAAACATGAGTTGGATCCGTTGATATGTGACACACATCCAAAGGGGATGAAGAGTACTTTCAGAAGGATGGAAGGTGCTTGAAGGTTAATAGCAGCAGGGGTTTCTGCAAGCACCAAATGGAAGGTCAGAGACTATTGTAATCGGTCTGTGCCGGTGAGTGAAAGCGCAAGCGAGTCTGCATGTCGATCTACTTAAACATATAGACCATTCATTCTCAGATCTAATATAATCTACATACCCCGACTAAACTATGCATTCCATCGATTGTTTTTTTTAAGAAACAATGAAAATGGAACAATGTTGCCCAATTTAACCATAATAAATCAAGGATGCACAGATTATGTGCAGCAACTGTGACCACAGCAAATTGTGTTCTGAGATAACATTTGCCGTGTTTCTTTTGTCTTGCAGTACGCCTAAGACGAAGGGCTCGACTCATGCCCCTGGATGGTCTCAGAGATATTTTGAGCTGGCTAGTCGAGCCTGTAGTCCGAGGTACACTACAAAGCCTATGGGCTTGATGTGCAAAGCAGTGCAGTCTGTTCGGCAAAGTTCAACAAAGTTGACTAACCACAACATTTTTAGATCCTCGTGGAGGATCTCTAAGTCTTACTCACGTTGTTGTTCTTCTGCTTCTTCTTGTGGACTTTTTTGTTTCACAGCCTACAGTTTTCATCGAAACTTCCTGAAACTTGGCGTATATATGTAAAAATTCCCTGCGCAGACAGTAACCATCTCCGATTTTGAAAATTCCTCCTAGAAAAAAGTTATGACGTCAAAATATCTCCGCTAATGGAAATCGCCGAAAAAAATTATCTCCGAAACTAGGCAAGCTTTTTGAATTCTGTTTGCGGGAATCGAACAGGGCATTAGCAGAGCTGAATTACCGCACATACGATACATCACTATTACGTCATATCAATTTTTATGACGTCATTACTATTTTTTGACATTTTTTGTTTCACAACGCAGAGTTTTCATCGGATCTTCGTGAAACTTGCCATGTATATGCAGAAAGCCCATGCGCAGGCAGTAACCATCTCCGATTTTGGAAATTCTTCCTAGAAAAAAAGTTGACGTCATAATATCGCCACTAATGGAAATCGCCTATACCATTATCTCTGAAACTAGGCAAGCTATTTGAATTTTGTTTGCGGGAATCAAGCGGGCATTAGCACAGATAATTTATCGCAAACCCGATACATCACAATGACGTCATATTCGTTTTTATGACGTCATCATTAAGAGGACGAGGATCTCAGCTCATTTGAGCTTGTTTACGTCAATTTTAACTTCAACTATATTTTATACCTTTAATGTAAATAATCTACAAGTTAGCCTTCTCATTCCTCAGAGTGTGCTTGTCTGCACCGCGATCCACTGTGATCTATATCATTCATTCTAATGCTTTTGAAATATACATAGATATATAAATATAAATTAAATGAAATATAAATATATTGTTGCGATTCTCGGAACCGCATGCATCCAACAGATCGTGGTCCCAAGACAGTTATTCCATTAATACATGTGTAGATAGTCCCTTCCCTTTTGTCTAGTGCGACAACAGGGGCGTGTGTTGCGAGGGTCTCATAGCCAGATTTGCTCACATCATTCCTTCTTCATTTCATTTCCAACTTCATTCCTACTCTTCTTTTCTGATTATTCCTGAGGTAAATCTGAGCCACGTGCACCCTACGTGGTGAGATGGGTCCTCAGCAAAGGCCAAGCAGGCACAGCACCCACAACCCTCCGCACAAAACACAGCCTGCCAAATGCACTCACAGCGGTAATTTCCTCCCGATGGTGTTTTCCACAACACAGGAAACACACCCAGCACGACGCCCACGCTGCACGGAACACGTACTGAGGCTGATAATAGAAAGGCAACCCCACGCAATGTTGCGCAGGATGCGAGTGTGCAAGGGGCAAGTGGCGCATTCCTTTCAACCCATTTCTGGACTAATTATATCGATCAGGTTTCGTCCCACGCACACGATAGCAGAATCGGGCGAGCGCTGGCCACGTGCGTAATGGCGGATCGGAACGGAAGACATTGTACGGAACGTGCTCTCAAAGGCAGACCCGTGCACTGCTCGCGACACTTTGTTATCGTACAGACCCGGCACGAATGGTCAGATCTTACTGTCTGTGCATGGGCTTGCCATAACATCTTACCTTCTCGCCTCTACGGCCAGCGAAGCTGCGATCGGGCAGAGGCATGTTGTGCAGCTCGGGCCACGTGGCACACACGTACCAGGAATGTTGGCCAGCGCTGGTCTGGGGTGCCCGAGCGGGCGTGCGGGACCGACGCTGCCCTCCGCCGGTCATCAGGGCATGGCCTGGGGGTTCTTGCAAGGCAAGTTATGACGCGGAGTTAGGTGTGGGCGATTCATATCATGTCGTGGGGTCAGAGTGGGACATCCTTGTGGTTTTGGGTCATCTTGCCGAAAATAGAATTGTGCAGTTTCCGGCCATCGTGGCCAGGCCACGCAGGTGGTCGGGGCCAATCAGAGTACCTGATTCAGGTGACGTCACCGAGTTTCAGGGTGGCGCCCCGCCCCGCGCTGCGGGGCCTATAAAGGTCAGAGCGGGTCCGTTCGCTCTCTCTCTGCTGCCCTGCCTCGCCTTCCGCTCAAGCTGGACCTCGACTCCACCTTCTGTCGTCATCGCTGGGCTCCTCCTCCTCTTCTCCGCCCACACGATGCTGACTTCGCCCTCCCAACTCAAGTCCCTCCTTCACGACCACGGTCTCGACGAGAGCTGCCCGAAGCAGGAGACGATGCACCAGCTGTCGGGGGGGTGGGGGGGAGGGGGTACTATGGTGCATGCCCCCAAACATATTGGTGCCGCGTTTGGGGACTGCATATAAGTGATACAAAGGCACCGAGAGACCATAGCCTCAAGTCCTCTCCTGTCTTGCTTCAATCCCTCTTCATCGGGTTTTCTGTGTGTGTGTGTGTGTGTGTGTGTGTGTGTGTGTGTGTGTGTGTGTGTGTGTGTGTGTGTGTGTGTGTGTGTGCGTGTGTGTCCTGGCGCCTGTCTATGTAAGTAAACCTGCCGAAGATTGTTATTATTATTTTCGGGTTAGGTCTGCTCTGTGTTCGCTTTTATTTGTTGCTTGTTTATTGTTGCACCACACCTCTCTCCCCAACACACTCCAATAAATCTCTTGATCGTACCACATACCTTTCCTCGCCCATTGTAAATAAATTATTATTAAAAATGTTCCCTGCTCGTTTTTGTTTTTCTTCCATTGATCCAGCATGGTCTGAGTCCGAGCTGAGCCGGGACTTTATTTCCAACGATCCGTTCCTTTTCGCAGGTACGTCTTTGGCAGTGTAGTTCGACTGCATCCGATCCGGTAAAGTGATCCGGTCCTGTAGAGTGATCCGGTGCGGACAAGGCGGACCGAGGGTGTGTTCCCCGGTAATTAAATCATGTAGTTATTTTTAGGTAACCGGATTAACTAGAAGGAGGACCCTGAGTCACGTGGTTGAGTTATTGGCGTCCACGGTCATTTAAGTGACCCGCCGCGTCATGGAATTATCCGTGTGCGACGGCCTACAATTCCGGGGAGTCTGGTGGGAGCCGAGATAGCTCCCCCCCACCCTCCAAGTGGTCTTTTCACACAACCCCAGGCCTGCAAGAATATATATCTACAGGATATATGTATATATAAATGTATAGGATATATGAACATATATAAATATATATATATTTTTTAAAAGTATATATATATAAAAACGAAATATATATATATATATATATATATATATATATATATATATATATATATATATATATATATATATATATATATATATATATATATATCTACGGATTTCAGAATCCGGTCTGATGAATGCATCCACACATCCAGGTCCTTTGACAGTTATTTCCTCAAATGCATTTCCAGATTAGCCCCATCCCCATGTTTAGTGAGATTTTAAATTTGATGCGTTGAGAAGGGTAAAGAATAGATCCCCTCTCTTATGGGAAACTTTTTTCTTTACGACAGACACATTTATGCAGATATTTATTCCGCGAGTGGGTGTTTGGCAAGGTGAGGTGCTGGCGATGAACAAGACATGCACACACACATTTCAGGACGTTTTCACTTAACGGACGACTTCTCTCTGGTACCCTTGTCTGTGTTTAGTTGTAAGTCAACCCCTGATAAGCATCTGCTCTCTGTCTTTCCTGACATTTTGATTGATTTTGCCTGATTAACTATTCATTCCGATTGCTTTGGAATTTATTTACTTATTTACCTCAGGAAATAAAAAGTTATTTTTATTTATTAATTTTCTTATTAATAAATCATTTGTTGACTTCCAACCTGTCCGTGTTTGCCCTTTCCTTCCATTGGTCTAGCATTGTCCGAACCTCGATAGACTGGGAGGTTTAACCACAGGTTTGACTAAAAATAGTCGGCACGCACCAGCGATTAAAACGCTGGGCCACCCAAATTAAAATCTAATCAAGATAAGATTGGTGCTTTGCCGAGGGTGCGCTCCCCGTTCAGGTAACCACGTAACCTCTAGTTAAACGGCATAATTAGACGGTGGACACTGGAACTCGTGGTTAACAGGGTGGCGTTCGTGGTTCTAAAACAACCCACCGTACCACAACGTTCATTGTGAGCGGTGGCCCCATGTCCGGCTCTTCCGAGGACAACTGGGGATTAATTCCCCTGAGTGATAAGGTGGTGTCTTGGTATCCGTGGCCGCAACAACTGGTGCCAGGAGTGGGAGATTTTTTCGAACCCCCTTGATCAATAAATTGGAGTCAGGTAGTCGACCTGTGATGCGCTTCACACACCTCAAAATTCGGAGCTGTTAGACAAAATTTTAATTACATTTATTGGGATGGACAATGGCAGACCAACACAGGCAGTTCCCGGTGGGCCATGTAGATGATGTAAATATGGATACGGAATTGATTCAGGACCCGCATGAAGTCACAATGGAGGGTGAAGAGGAAGCAATGGGGAGAGATGGAAAATAACCCCCACCTTTGGCCTCAGGAAAATGCAACGCTGATATCGCAGAACTCCGCACGCCACCAGTGCAGCCCGAGAATGACATGATGTTGTTCATGAGGCAATTAATGGCACAAATGAAAATGGCAAGCGAAGAAAACAACAGAAAAATGGACAGGATGAGCGAAGAAAACAGCGCACAAATAAAAATGATGGACCAAAACAACGACAGCAGAATGGAAGCAATGAGCAGAAAAATGGATGAAAACAAACAGGAAAATGGACGTGATGGGCGAAGAAAACAACAGCAAAATGGAAGCGATGAGCATAAAAATGGACGAAAACAGCAGAAAAAGAGGAAGTGATGGGTGATGAAATAAAAAGGGAGAAGAGTGAAGCGATGGGCAGAGAAATGGCGGCGGTACGAGAGGAGGTAAGGGAGTGTAGGATCGGTGTCCGGGAAGAGATGAGGAAGAGCGAGGCAGACTGATGGGAGAGATTGGGAAGATAAAGAAGGAGGTAGAAGGACTGACGATAGGACAGAATGAGTTGAAGGAACAAATGGAGAAGAACACAGGGGTGACAAAGGAGTTCAGAGCCGCCGAGAAGGAAACAACAAGAGAGATGACTGCAATTAAAAAAAGAATGTAAAATGGTACACGAGGAACTGACGAAGAGAGTAGAGGAGGTGACACAGACGATGGGAACAAAGGAATGGGAAATGAAAACACAAATAGAAACAACGAAGGTGATGTTAGAGGGGGAAATACAAGGGGGGCATCAGGAATTAACGATGGTTAAAGAGGAGGTGGAAGAGGTAAAAATCGAGATTATTGAAATTAAAGCAAAACAGGTAGAAACGAGTGGTGGAGTAAAGGAGGAGGTTATTGAATGCATGGATGTGTTATATTTACAGGATGGCAGAGTGCTCGAAGGACGGGAGGAGGTGAGTGCAGTGATGGTGAGTCATGGCGAGACCGGGAGCGTGCATGATGCAATTGGGTGTGTGTCGAGCTTGAGGGGAATAAAGGACCTGGGGTTTCTTGGAGTGCCCAATGTGTGGAGTGTGAATGTAACGGAGTGTGTGCCGAGAGCGAGTGAATCGGAATGTGCGAGAATGGAGTGTATGAGCGAATGTAAGAGTGCAGGACATGCACTGACACAGACAGTGGTAGCTGTTAGCTTCACTGATGGGGTAGTGAGCTCTCTACGAGTAACAAATTCAAAATGCAAGGGTGTTATGTTCTCGAGTATGGGGAAATCTTCATGGATTTGGAATCCACACCGGCTCCACAGGACTTTGCGTGTGGGGTGCGGGGGTGTACACAGTCCGTGCCTCACAAGCCGCCCAAGCACCGACGATTGCTTGGCCGAGTGACAAATGCTGAGGGGCCGGCGTGTAAACGCTCTGTGACAGATAAATCACTGGAGCACGGACGGCGAAACAGAACGGATTTGGCTGCAATTTTTTTTTTCCACGGGGACTAGGTGTACAATATGCACGATACCCCCGGCATGAGCAATGGGCGCGGCGAGCACGGCTTGTTCCTCGTGGGAAAACCCCAATTCCCAGTGGCAAGAATTCAAACACAAATTGGCTTGTAACAGCCATATGACTGAGCACCTCCGCAGACGCAGAGACCTCATTATCATAGGGGTAAGTGACAATGACGGCGACAGTAACGCCCATGTGTGGAGCACAGGGATAAAACCGCTCCACACACTGGGGGCCCAGGAGCACTAGTCTAAGATGGATGGCAATGTTAGGCCCACGTGGGGGTGCCAGCGATGGTAGCCTCTATGTGAGTACCGAAGCAGCGACTATGAGGGAGGGCGAGGATAAATTTATGGACCAAGAGCGACAATAGGGACTGTTTAGGTCAGGACATGGAACGTGTAGTGGGGACATAGCTTCGCGATAGAGTTAAATGGAACGTGCATTAGAATAAGGGATGACGAGGGTGCACGACTTAGTTAGGGGAAATTAGTTAGGTGATGTGTAGGTGAGTGGAAATGTGTTTGTGTGTGATAGATGAATTATGAGTGTGAGGGCAGGGCAATGGCTGGTATGAGTGTGAGTAATGGAATGCATGGTGTGAAGGATTGAATGGGGGGAGTGGAGCCCACCCAACGAAACCCTGGGGTTAGTTTAAAGTTAGATAGGGGGATTAGGTAAATTTACACATGGATGTCGTTATGCAGTTGGTGCTGATTGTGGATTTTTTTTAATTTTTATTTTTGTGTGTCGCATTCAGGAGATAATGGACCGGCTGGAGGTGTGGCTCGTGAGTGTGGTGTTCTGAGGAAACAGGCACCCCGGGTGCTGGGGGCTCGTCGGCCAGGTGAGGCAATAGGTATGTCCAGGGGGCCATTAAACATTTTTCATATTCATATTTTTTGCTATACTATATTTCTGTCATTCAGCCTGTGCCTTTGTGTAATAATTTGATAAATCAATATCCAGTTATTGGGATGCACCAAAGGTAGAACCATATTTTCCAACATAAGTCATTTATATTAGATTAAAAATAACATCATAAAAATTTTTTATTTTTGTTGAGTTAAAATAACACATATAGACATAATTGACCACAACACTTGGAATTTAACTCTTGGACGGGAAATGTTTGATAAATACCATTCTGCAAGAATTTCATGATTCAACAGGTGGTGGAAGACCAGAACAATCAAAATAATATTTAACCTGATTATTATAAATACAAACCCAATGAGAACCGTTTCCATTATTATCTTCTAAATTCATAATAATATTCTTTGAATTTTGACACAAGTTTGTTAACTCATCTCTCATACATATAACCACATTATCAATTTTTAATTTCTTAAAATATTTGACAAGCTCTAAATTTGATGTGGTATTCTTTCCAAATTCTTTAAACCACTCATCAATGCTCATTTATTGATGAGAAAGAAATAAAGAGAAAGAAAGACAATAAAGCAAAATCTACAATTGCACCACTTCTACTAATTTGTTTCTCCAACTCTTTGTTATGTCTTCCCAACTTTGTTATGTATGATACATTGAGTGGTTTCTTTGAGTTAAGTCTTCTATTCAACATCTCTTCTGTTTTAAGATAAGGAGTATATTCACTAATATACCAACTAATTTCCTCAATAACAAATTTATTCTGAGCAGCAAAAGCATTAGTCACACCAAAAAGCAATCTATATTCGTTATCATTCCTTTGCAGTTGAAATCTAATTTTAAGTCCATACAGAACTTTATCATGATCAAAAAATCCAAATATATCTTGAAGAGGAACTGCCACAGTAAAACTATTACCTGCTTTTGTATCATCATTATATATTCCTTTTATTTGACTATATCCAGGGTCTGTGTTTGTTCCCGTTGTCATATCAGGAATAAAACCTTCGACAGCTCCCTTTCCCATTCTATCACGAAATGAATATCGTGTAAATTTCATCATTTCAGATGAAGCAGAGATATAATCAACCGCTTCAACTTCTTGTTTTCCAATATACAAACAAACATTATCAAACATTTTCCAGAAGAAATCATTTACGAGTGTAGCGTTTGTGTTATTCGCAGCCTTAGTGAATGTAAATTTACACAACAAGAAACTTTGGGCGAGATTCAAATAAGTTTGTTGATTATTTATTTCAAAACTTTTTGTTCCATTTGTATTCCAGTCTGTTCCAGTTATAGCATTCACATTGAAGTATTCTTTTTAGTAGAGTTTAAGATGACAATGGTATCATCCAAATCATTGATACTATCAATTGCTTCCATACTTGTATTTATTGAGGAAAAAAGATGTTAAAATTTTTGAAACCCTGACCCAAGTATTTTAATTATTTTCTGTCGTTCTTGGGGAGACAACTAAGTTTTGCCTTTTTTAATTTCTTTTATTGTTTGCAATTTATGGGATTCCTTTTGGGCATCTTTTATACTCTTTGTAGTACCCGCTACATTTCCTACAGCAGAAGCAGTTGAACCAATTAGGTCTTTTATGTTTAAGAATAGTTGAACCTATACCCATTAGAGCAGCGTTTCTCAACCTTTTCACCCTTGTGGAACCCTTGAAATAGTTTTCATGTCCCAGGGAACCCCTGCATAAAATTATTATATACCATTATTAATATCTCGCTCTTTTATATTTTTATCGTAGTTCACGTGATAAATATGATATATTTTTTTCGGATACCTGGTTTAAGGAAAAAATGACCCTCTTTTTGTCAAATTTATTGGCAATGAAAAAAAAAACAGACTGCTCGTTTATGAGACCTCACACCGAGGTTTTAATTCACAAAAAAAAAACACACCTCATGTAACTTGAGAAACAAAACTTAAACAAATAAAGCTGAAGGAGAGAGAGAGAGAGAGAGAGAGAGAGAGAGAGAGAGAGAGAGAGATAAAGAGAGAGAGAGATAAAGAGAGAGAGAGAGAGAGAGATAAAGAGAGAGGTAAAGAGAGAGAGAGAGAGAGAGAGGTAAAGAGAGAGAGAGAGAGAGAGAGAGAGAGAGAGAGAGAGAGAGAGAGAGAGAGAGAGAGAGAGAGAGAGAGAGACAGGTAAAGAGAGAGAGAGAGAGACAGGTAAAGAGAGAGGTAAAGAGAGAGGTAAAGAGAGAGGTAAAGAGAGAGGTAAAGAGAGAGGTAAAGAGAGAGGTAAAGAGAGAGGTAAAGAGAGAGGTAAAGAGAGAGGTAAAGAGAGAGGTAAAGAGAGAGGTAAAGAGAGAGGTAGAGAGAGAGAGAGAGGTAGAGAGGGAGAGAGAGAGAGAGAGAGAGAGAGAGAGAGAGAGAGAGAGAGAGAGAGAGAGAGAGAGAGAGAGAGAGAGAGAGAGAGAGAGAGAGAGAGAGAGAGAGAGAGAGAGAAAGAGAGAGAGAGAGAGAGAGAGAGAGAGAGAGAGAGAGAGAGAGAGAGAGAGAGAGAGAGAGAGAGAGAGAGAGAGAGAGAGAGAGAGAGAGAGAGAGAGAGAGAGAGAGAGAGAGAGAGAGAGAGAGAGAGAGAGAGAGAGACAGACAGACAGACAGACAGACAGACAGACTTCGCGCTAGGAAGCACAGAGAAGATAGATGGACACCGTGCATGCGTCACTCAATGATACACGACGTGCAGTCAGTCACTCAATGATACACGAATCCGCCGCGTACAGGACGTCCACTAACCAGTGAGGGCGGTTTCACACTGGCGCCATATAGACATCGTTAAATTCATTCCCTATGGTTGTTATAATTGCAAATAATCTAAGAGGTTGAAGCCTCTATTATAATAATCAAGGAGTTTCCAACAATATGCCGTACGTGTATAGTAAAATTACGAATTTTAAATCAAACAAAAACTACTCAAAAATACATTAGCCTATTTATTAGTTTCTCGCGGAACCCCGAGCGACCTCTTGCGGAACCCTTGGGTTTTGGGGAACCCCGGTTGAGAAACACTGCATTAGAGTATCAATTATCCCATCTCCCTTTTTTCTAAATTGATGTCCTACAGCCCGTTGTCTCTGAGGTTTATAGTGTCCTCTACCAAGATACATACTTTCACCCTTATAGTGTGGGGAAAGGAACATCCCATCTACTGTAATTATTTTATATTTTCCCAACTCGTGTTTCCTCACAATAACCATCATATTTATTTATTGGAAAAACTTCACGAAGGTGAATTCTGATGGATATAATTTCTCCATTAAAATAAATCATGAATTTATCTTGATCGGTTATCCTAAAATTTACTCTGTATATGGATTTTCCAGACACGGGAAGATAAACCAGATTTTTTGATTTCATATTGAATATATAACCAATTGGGGTTGAGTATGCAGTGAATGAAAATATTGTATTTGTTCCGATTCCTCATTTTTAGCCTCATCTATCAAATCACAGTGAATTAACACCGAATTTATGCCTGAGGATATTTGAATGACATTATCACTGTAAAATGTCCCATTAGTTTCAATCTTTTTTGAGGAGAAACCCAATAACTCTCGAAATGAATTATCAATTGTGAAATCAACCTTGCAGTTATTTTTAAGTTTAATCGTTGATTTTAAAGTATTTTTTTGAATATCTATAACAATATTTTGTGGTTCATCATCCTGTTCTTTCAAAAGGCGAGCAATTTCGGAAGATATTTGAGAAATCTCATATGCTCCAGGTGAGACTGTTATCGTTTTGTATCCACTTCCCGGATTATAACTAAACTTATCGTTTTACTCTGTGATATTAAACAAGGTATTATAAGTTTCCATGGATAATAAAGATGCCTCATATTCTTTTGTTGCATCCAGTTGTAGTGGGTATGGAAATGAAGATGTGGGTCACTTGTTGTGAAATTAAAACTTAGGATTGTGCTTCTCATGTTATTTAATATGGAATAAAATATCTTTGTATTGACATTTATCAATTATTTTCATGTTAATCAACTGGTCTAAAATGGCTGATGCTTCATTAAAACAATTGTTATTTCCAGCCTTCTCACAACAGCAATAACAGTCCATTAACTAATTGTGATGGGTCATTTGGAAGAAAACCAACACCTGAACCAATCCTACTTAAATCCTGAATAAAGTGTTTCTCCTTCTCATTCTTCCTACTTTTACCATATAAATGGACCCTATAATTAAGAGAGTCCAGTAAATCAATCAATATATATATATCTTCTTCTTCTTCCTCTTTCGGCTTGCTCCCGTTAGGGGTCGCCACAGCGGACCAACTGTCTCCATTTCGCTCTATCCTCCACATCTTCCATTGACACTCCAACCACCCGCATGTCCGCCCTCACCGCATCCATGAACCTCTTCTTTGGCCTTCCTCTTCTCCTCCTGGCTGGCGGCTCCATCTTCAACATCCTTCTCCCGATATACTCCGTTTTTCTCCTGTGCACATGTCCAAACCATCTCAATCTCGCCTCTCTCACTTTGTTTCCAAACTGTCCTACCTGCGCTGTCCCTCTAATACACTCATTTCTTATCCTATCCATCCTCGTCACTCCCAACGAGAATCGCAGCATCTTTACCTCTGCCACCTCCAGCTCTGCTTCCTGTCTTTTTGTTAGCGCCACCGCCTCCAAACCATACAACATAGCTGGTCTCACTACCGTCTTGTATACTTTCCCCTTCACTCTTGCAGCTACCCTTCTGTCACAAATCACTCCTGCAACTCTTCTTCACCCACTCCATCCTGCCTGCACTCTCTTTTTCACTTCTCTCCCACACTCTCCGTTACTTTGGACAGTTGATCCCAAGTATTTAAACCAATCCACCTTCCCCACCTCAACTCCTTGCAACTGCACCATACCACCACCCTCCCTCTCATTTACGCACATGTACTCCGTCTTACTCCTACTGACTAACATTCCCCTTCTCTCCAGTGCGTACCTCCACCTCTCAAGGCTCGATTCAGCCTGCTCCCTACTCTCCCTACAGATCATGATGTCATCCGTGAACATCATGGTCCATGGAGACTCCAGTCTGATCTCGTCCGTCAACCTGTCCATCACCATTGCAAACAGGAAAGGGCTCAGAGTCGATCCTTGGTGCAATCCCACTTTAACCTTAAACCGGTCCGTCATTCCTACCGCACACCTCACCGCTGTCACACTGTCCTCATACATATCCTGCACGATCCTCACATACTTCTCCAACACTCCCGACTTCCTCATACAATACCACAACTCCTCTCTTGGCACCCTATCATAAGCTTTCTCTAAATCCACAAACACACAATGTAACGCTTTCTGGCCTTCCCTATACTTCTCCATCAACATTCTCAAAGCAAACATCGCATCAGTGGTGCTCTTTCCTGGCATAAACCCATATTGCTGCTCACAGATCATCACCTCTCCTCTCAACCGAGCTTCCACTACTCTTTCCCACAACTTCATGGTGTGGCTTAACAACTTTATCCCTCTGTAATTTCCACAGCTCTGCACATCACCCTTATTCTTGAAAATCGGAACCAGCACACTTAATCTCCACTCTTCCGGCATCCTCTCACTTTCCAAGACTTTATTAAACAATCTGGTTAACAACCCCACTGCCATCTCTCCAAAGCACTTCCATGCCTCCACTGGTATACCATCTGGGCCAACCGCCTTTCCACTTTTCATCTTCTTCATAGCAGTCCTCAATTCATCCTTACTGATCCACCCCACTTCCAGATTCACTATCTCCACATCTTCCAACCTTCTCTCTCTCATTTTTTTTCATTCATCAGCTCCTCAAAGTACTCCATCCACCTTCTCAACACACTCTCCTCGCTCGTCAGCACATTCCCATTTGCGTCCTTTATCACCCTAACCTGCAGCACATCCTTCCCAGCTCGGTCCCTCTGTCTTGCCAATCGGTATAAATCCTTTTCCCCTTCTTTTGTATCCAACTTCTCATACAGCTCGTCATATGCCTTTTCCTTGGCCTTAGCCACCTCTTTTTGCTTTTCGACGCCACTCCTTGTACTCCTGCCGACTTTCTTCATCTCTCTGACTATCCCACTTCTTTTTCGCCAACCCCTTCTTCCTTATACTTTCCTGTACTTCCTCATTCCACCACCAAGTCACCTTATCTTCCTTCCTCTGTCCAGATGTCACACCAAGTACCTTCCTAGCTATCTCCCTCACAACTTCTGCTGTCGTTGCCCAATCATCCCACCCATCTTTACCACCATCCAACGCCTGTCTCACCTCCTCCCTAAATTTCACGCAACAGTCTTCCTCCTTCAGCTTCCACCATCTGGTCCTTGGTTCAGCCCTCACTCTCTTCCTCAACCTCACCTCTAAAGTCATCCTACAGACCACCAATCGATGCTGTCGAGCTACACTCTCCCCTGCCACAACCTTACAGTCACTAATCTCTTTCAGGTTGCATCTCCGACTTAAGATGTAATCCACCTGTGTGCACTTTCCTCCACTCTTGTATGTCACCCTGTGTTCCTCCTTCTTCTTGAAATACGTGTTTACCACTGCCATTTCCATTCTTTTTGCAAACTCTACCACCATTTGCCCTTCCACATTTCTCTTGTTGAGACCGTACCTCCCCATCACCTCCTCATCCTCTTTATTCCCTTCCCCAACATGTCCATTGAAATCTGCTCCAATCACCACTCTTTCATCCTTGGATACACTCTCCACCACTTCATCTAACTCACTCCAGAAATCTTCTTTATATTCCATCTCACACCCCATATGTGAGGCATATGCACTGATGACATTCATCATCACCCCTTCAATTTCCAACTTCACACTCATCACTCGGTCAGACACCCTCCTCACCTCCAATACCCTCTTGACATGATCTTCCTTCAGGATTATCCCGACACCATTTCGCCTCCCATCCACACCATGGTAGAACAGTTTGAAACCACCTCCAATGCTCCTCGCCTTACTCCCCATCCACTTGGTCTCTTGTACACACAGTATGTCCACCTTTCTTCTCTCCATCATATCAGCCAACTCTCGCCCTTTGCCAGTCATCGTCCCAACATTCAGAGTTCCAACTCTCACCTCCACACTTCTACCCTTCCCCCTCTCCCACTGCCTCCGGACTCGCCTTCCCCGTCTCCTTCTCCTCCTTCGCCCAGCAGTAGCACAATTTCCACTGGTACCCTGCTGACCACCGGTACCGGTGGCGGTCGTTGGTAACCCGGGCCTCGACCGATCCGGTATGGAAATTCGTTTTGTTGTCCG
>NC_140978.1:35635343-35650343 GCF_056783735.1 Eptatretus burgeri | reverse complement strand
GACCACCAAGGCTTTGTGGAGAGCCCAGAGAGAGAGGGTTCGTGCAGCAGTTATTTTGCATGACGGTCATCCACTGCAGCTGAAACGTTCCCTGGTCGTCTCGCTATGCTTGCCACCAGACAAGGAATTTTGAAGCCGAGTGAGTGTGGTAGGATGTGCACAACCCTACACCACTTTAATCAATACACTGCACAGGAATTGGTTCTCTTTTTGCATGAATGTAACGCAACAAGAACACGGACGGAATGAAATTGATATGATTGAAACAGATGTCAAATCCAACCTCACGATTCAAATCCAATCCGATTTGACAAATGGATGTCAAATCCAAATGAGAAGCGATGGGGGCGTGGTGAAGCGTCAGGCAACGGATATTGTCCAAGTCGTAATCACAACCCTACACGTTGGCAGTCTGGGATATTGGTCGTTCTGCTTATCATGGAGCAATAAGGCAGTCCGGCAGCACCTCAGGTGACAGAGCAGCCTTACTTGGGGAGGACACTGCTCTCCCCAATCCGGGAACAGGACGAGAAAAGGTGTCCCAAAAATTGTTTGTTCCACTGAACCCGGTTAGCAAACCGCGGCTGACGGGTTATCTCTTATTGTGGTCGAAATTCAAGGAAAATAAAAACTAAATGGAAAATTATGACTTTTGCAGCTTGGAATATTTGAACTCTCCAAAACGAACGAACTCTGGAACGGAGAACTGCTATTATCGGAATGGAACTTGATAGATATGGTATCAATATTGCAGCAGTGAGTGAAACCCGACTTGCAGACACTGGTCAAATATGTGAAAATACGTCCGGTTATACTTTTTACTGGAGCGGTTTGCCATCAACAGAAAAACGGATGCACGGGGTCACTTTTGCCATAAGATCTACGATTGTGAAGAACCTGTCAAGCATACCAAAAGCAATAAGTGAGCGGTTGATGTCTGTTAGACTCCCAATCAGCAAAAACAGAAGTGCAACTATCATCAGTGCATATGCCTCCACCATGACAAATGATGATGTCACGAAGGAAGCTTTTTATAATCAGCTCGATGAATTGCTGCATCAAATCCCAAAGGATGACAAAATTGCCCTCCTTGGTGATTTCAACACTCGGGTTGGAACAAACCACGCAGAATGGCCTGAAACACTTGGTCGGCATGGAATTGGCAAGCTAAATTCCAACGGTCTATTACTACTATCAAAATGTAAAGAATATGGGCTGACGATTACCAACACTATGTTTCAGCTACCTAGAGCACACAAAACAACCTGGATGCATCCTCGAGCAAAACATTGGCACATAATCGACTATGCAATCGTACGAAGTCGTGATCGCAAAGATGTGACAATTACAAAAGTTATGTGTGGTGCTGAGTGTCAGACTGATCATAGAATGATTCAAATGAAATTAAAGATGGTCATTCACCCAAAGATCAAAAAGTCCAGTTTTAAGGCAGTAAGAAAGTTGAATGTTTCGACTCTAAGGTCAGCAGAAACCCGACATCAGCTGGCCGAAAAGATAAATGGTGAGCTTACTGCAAACCCAATAGATCCAAATAGCACAGTGACCAACGAATGGAATATCCTGTGTGACATGGTTTACAACACATCTAATATGATGCTTGGACTGAAAACTAGGAAACAACCTGACTGGTTCTCAGATAATTCAGTAATTATTCAGAGGATAATTGACAACAAAAACAAAGCATTTAGAGCATGGCTATCCAGTAACACACGATCATCGAAATTGATGCTCCAACTTTGTCAAAGGCGCAAGTAGTAAGATCAGTGGCTGTCCCGAAAAGCCCAGGAAATACAACAATTGGCGGACCAAAATGACTCAAAGAATTTCTATAATGCCATAAAAGAACTGTATGACCCTTCTGCACGTGGTGGTGCCCCCCTGCTATCTCAAGACGGCAGAAAATTGTTAACCAACCAGGCAGAGATACTAGGTCTCTGGCAGCAATATTTTAACGAGCTCCTCAACAGACCATCACATGTTGATCAGCGTAGCATAGACCAACTGCCTCAAAAACCTGTGATTCAGCATTTGCGAATGAACCAACTGAACAAGAAATTTGTAAGGCTATCAATCTGTTATCAAACGGCAAGTCACCTGGTGAGGATGGGATTCCAGCTGAGATTTTCAAACATGGTGGCGAAGTGCTAATCACACGTCTGCACAGCCTCTATTGTCATATTTGGCAAGACGAAGAAGTGCCCCAACAACTGAAGGATGCTCTCATTGTTACTATCTTCAAACGGAAGGGCAGCTGTTTGGAATGTGGAAATCATTGAGGAATTTCCCTCCTAAGTGTATGTTCCAAAATACTCACTAAAATTCTTCAGATACGTCTCATAAATTCAATTTCAGACGAAAATGTTTCGGAGTCGCAGTGTAGTTTTCGAGGTTACCGTGGTACCACGGACATGGTGTTCTCAGCTCGCTAACTTCAGGAGAAGTGCATCGAGCAGAATATTGGGTTATATGCGGTTTTTGTTGACCTAACTAAAGCTTTCGATACAGTCTCACGTGTTGCTATATGGCAAATTCTTCTCAAAATTGGCTGCCCACAGAAATTTGTAAGAGTGCTGCAACAGCTACATGATGGAATGCAAGCTGGAGTGTGTGCTGATGGTAAGTTCTCTGAGGTGTTCAACATCAGCAATGGGGTGAAGCAAGGATGTGTTGTGGCACCTATCTTATTTGTGCTGTTCTTTGCAACCATGCTTAAGGAAGCCTTGAAAACAAATGACAACGGTGTTCACATAAAATTTAGAACGGATGGTGGCATTTTCAATCTGCATCGACTCCGGGCTAAAACCAAAACCATTGACCTACTTGTCAGAGATCTGTTTGCTGATGATTGCGGATTATTTTCCCATACCGAGGAGGGCTTACAATCGCTAATGAATGCTTTCGCAGTCGCATCTTCTAATTTCAGTCTAACGATCAGCACAAAGAAAACAGAAGTCATCTATCAACCACCCCCAGGTGTTACACATCACTCGCCCATGATCCTTGTCAATGGAGAAGAGTTGAAGACCACCAAAACTTTCCCTTATCTCGGTAGTATCTTGTCTGATGATGGACAGCTTGATCATAAAATTGTCAGCAAAATCTCCAAAGCCAGCTCCTCTTTTGGCAGGCTCAGAGAATGGGTTTGGAACAGCCATGACATTAAACTTGAGACCAAAATAGCAGTCTATCGGGCAGTAGTTATTAGCACACTGCTATATGGAGTGGAGACGTGGATGGTATACAGTAGACACATCCGACAGCTTGAAGCTTTTCAGCAAAGATGCTTGAGAAACATCCTGAAAACAAATTGGGAAGAAAAAGTTCCGAATATCGAAATTTTGGCAAAAACAAAGTGCTGTAGCATCGAAAGCATCATCCGAAAGCGTCATCTGCAATGGTCTGGTCATTTAGTTAGAATGAATGACTCGCATTTACCCAAGTCAATCTTTTATGGTGAGCTAAGAAATGGGTCCAGAAAGATGGGTAAACCAAGAAAACGTTTCAAGGACATGTTGGCCGATACAATGAGGAAGTGTGATATCCCCGAGTCATCATGGGAAGAACTTGCCAAGAATCGTTCACAGTGGAGGGGAAGAGTACACACCAGGGTACAAAGGTTTGAGAAAGTTTGGAAGCGTGAGATTGTGCAAAAGCGATTGCGGCGGAAGGATCCATCTAAGGCAGCGGAAACTGATTTCCGCTGTGGTGTCTGCGACCGACCTTGTGCAAACAAAGCTGGTCTCACTGCCCACAGTCGCGTCCATCGGCAAATGAACCAATCGACATAGTCGAAAACGACACGTCATCCATCACAATGTGAATATTTTGTTGCACCAAGAGAGACCGCAAATATTTGACCCTCATTCCTCAATCGCATATGTTCCTCCACTGAAATATAGTAATAATCTTCACCTTCTACTTCTCCTGCTCTTATTGCTCTGGTTGTTGTGGATACAATACAAATCACATGGTGTTTTTTAAAAAAACTTACAATATTTTCATTTTTACTCTTCAAGAACCTTGATTTATGAAAGTTTTTTTTTCCAGAAGCAGATGTACCCACAAGATTCATAATAATAGCAATTTATATATGTAATTGTTAATAAAATAAAATATACATCCCTTACTATCTCATCTTGTTTCACAACAATATATTTATATTTTTCAGTCATGTGCTTCATATAATCTCCAAATTCCTTTTTACGACATAATGTAGAAAAAAAAATTGTCTCTCCAAAAATTGTTTATATCTATTGAATTTAACTTGAATAAAATAAAAGTATTCGCATTGTTTCTTATTGAGCGACGAGGGAGTTGAAAGTATGATTGACCAAGATAAATACAATTACAAGAAGCATATATCCCTCTTGTGTAGTCGCTATCCATTACTATTTGGTGTCTCTCATTAACACAATCATCAAAGACAACGAGGTTATTTTTTGATTTGTCCAAATCTTGGGGTGAAGGTGTATCATCCGTATTATCACTAAGAATACAAGTTATAAGTTATGATTTCTTTTTACATTTCTGTGTTTCACCAAATAGTTGTATTATATCTTCAATGTTATAATCATGTCGTTTCTTTTGAAGTTTAAATAAACTGATTATATTTTCTTTTTGAAGACCCACATTAAAACCTTGTAAGAGAAGTTGATACTCAGGTTGAAAACTTGATTTCGTGAAAAATTATTAAATTATCATAATCTAAAAAGTTGGGAGTGAGGAGCACCTTTAAAAGCAGACAGGTTTTTCCACATTTGCTTGAACCAACTTTGAGACATCTTCATGAATTTGGAAGATTTTTATGGTTGTTAAATTTTATCCTATTTTCCAAAATGGGTAAAAAAAATCATTCATTTATATATTTGGAAAACAGGTAATTTCATTTTTTATTGGCTTTTTTAGAAACTATATTTTCTCCTAAGTTCAGGTATAATTTCAAGATAATCCATTATTATATTTATACAATATCTTGTGTTGAAATTTCCTGAAAATGACAATCGTTAATAATATTAATCATAAGTCCACGAAACATTACCGTCATTTGTTCGGCTTCTTCTCTTGTAAGAAAAGGTGTATTATCACCCTCGTACTTAACATTCATTCCTCTTGTTAATCTTGTAAAGTACAGTAATTCATTTTTGATGTAATTTTGAAACAGTAATGTTCGTTTTTATATTTTTAATTTTCATTAATTAGAAAATAATCACAGAATACAGATTGTTTATGGGTTTATGACTGTGTTTAATCCCACTCTATCACATGCAGGACAATTATCAAATTTGTCACCTGGGGAATCAGGGAATTCAAGAGGCTCAAGATCTCGTATACTATTCATATTTATAAAGTAAAACTTTACTTCAAACAAAATTCATATTCGGTATCATCTTCGGTATTTTTAATGGTGCTTTCACAATCATCGATAAAACTCCTTTCATAACTATCATTTGAACACAAACTCTCGGTATCATAACTGTCCTCTATTCCAACAGAGATACCATCTTCAATCTCATAATCTTCAGTTGAATCATGACTCATATTTAATTTGTAGAAAAAAACATTACCATCTATATCTATACACTTTTTTACATTCACAGATTCAACTACTACATTTTTTATATTAAAGGTAATTTTAAAATGATTAAAAGGTCCTTAACGATGACTGAATGAAATGTCATTTCACCTGATATATTAACATCATTTATTTCATCAAGATTTGCATCTTGGGGTTGTTGAAAAAAATACAAATTTCTCCTTTCATATTGCAGATGGTCGTATCTTTTCTTTCTAAAGCTTCATCCATAAGGTTTTTCTTTTTTGATACTTTTTCTTGTTTCAATGCTTTTTCTAGTTTTGAATGTATTGCCAGAAGGAGAGGAGAAACTTTTGTTAGAGATACTTTAATTGATGTTCTTCCAGATGAACTAAAAGCCCTTCCACTGAAGGAAATTGAAGAACTCATATTATTCACCATAATTGTTTTTATCCAAGAGTTGTTAAATTCGTCCAGCGGAAATGTGAAAAAGCATGTTGTGGCGTCATTATGAAGTTTTTTTGTTGATTCATCATCTCTGAGCTATCCTGAATCAGAATCAGCCGGGTGCCGGACTCGCACCCTTGAGGAAATTTTTTTGGAGGTGAAAAACTTTCTCTCTCCCAAGACGTGTCTGACTCCCAAGTATCTCTCCCTGGCTACTCCCTCTTACGGTATGACAGACCTGAGCCTCGTCCTGGTGGAGGTGTTGCTATCTTCATCAAAGACTCTATTCCTCACTCTCCATGCACTGCTCTCACTCCCCCACACCCCCAGGAATACCTCTGGCTTCGGCTTCCCCTCCACTCCCACCTCATGTTTATATGTGTACTGTACTGTCCACCGAACAGTGATGACTCCATCTACACCTCACTATCCGAAAACATGGACCATCTTCTATCTTCTCATCCAAACTCTCGCTTCCTCTTATGTGGTGACTTCAATTGTCATCACGCCAGTTGGCTCGGTGTGGGTACCTCTCTCACCTGCCATGGCACCTCAGCAAAAGCTTTCTGCGACTCATTGGGACTGACTCAATCGGTCAACTTCCCGACCCGGATCTCAACCAATGGTACTCCATCTCTTCTGGATCTGATTTTGACAAATTTCCCTGACAATATCTGCTGCTCTTCCTTCGCTCCAATTGGTTCTTCTGACCACGTCCTTGTCAAAGTGGACATCTTTCTGGCTGTTATCAGAGAACCACCTCACCGCTGTCGAGTCTGGCATTTCACTCAAGCCGACTGGCAGGGTCTCCGAGCAGCCATCAAACTGACAGACTGGTCTCCTATCACTACTTTCTCAAACATCAACTCATCCTGGGAATTCTTTCAAAGAAACTTGCTCTCCCTCATGCACAGATTTATCCCCTCTCGTGTTCAGTTGTCTTACCCTTCCTCCCGCCCTTGGTTCACTGAAGCTTGTGGCGAGGCAGTTGTCCTGAAACAACTTGCCTTTGCCTCATGGAAAGCAAACCCAACTGAGGGCAATCTCAGTTCTTTCCACAAAGCTCGGAACAAGTGTGTATCTACCCTCAGGAGAACCAGAAAACAACATCTTTCTCATCTCAAGTCCGAACTCTCAAACGTCTCTCCCTCCTCAAAATCCTGGTGGCGTTTAATCAAATCTGTTTCTGGTGTATGTTCCCCCTCCATCCCCTCCCTTACCTCAAATGGCCGCACTGCTGATTCCACACGTGATAAAGCTGAATGTCTAAACTCGGTGTTTGCAGCTAAATCTTGTGTCCTAAACCCATCACTATCTCTACCCACTTTACCCAGTCACACCCAACTGTCCCTGGACTCTGAATCCTTTTCTCCTGACAAGGTGGAGAGCTTGCTTTCAAACCTCGAGTCAGATTCTGCAACCGGTCCAGACGGCATCAGCCCACGTGTCCTCAAAGCCTGCTCTTCTGCTCTTGCTCACCCTCTCTCTGTTCTATTCACCCTCTCATTTGCCCAAGGTCATCTGCCATCTGCTTGGAAATCTGCTAACATCACTGCCCTGCATAAAAAGGTGCAAAAACAGATCCCTATAACTACAGACCAATCAGCCTTCTCCCAATCATCAGCAAGGTGATGGAATCCATCATCGCCTCAGATATGAAATCCTTCCTCTTCTCCAATGGCTTGATTTCAAATCATCAATTTGGTTTCAGACCAGGTCACTCTACCCTGGATATGCTGCTTCTGCTCTCCCATCAATGGATGGAGGTCCTCAATGCCAGACAGGAAATCCGAGCCGTATCCCTGGACATATCACGTGCTTTTGACACAGTCTGGCACCCTGCCCTACTCACCAAACTCTCTTCCCATGGTATTCAAGGCCATCTCCACTCATGGCTCGCAGACTTCCTCTCCTGTCGCAGTCAACGTGTGGCCCTAAATGGAGTTCTTTCATCCCCTCTTCCTGTGCAGGCTGGAGTTCCTCAAGGTAGCGTTCTGGGCCCTGTTCTTTTTCTGGTTTTCATCAATGATCTCTCAGACTCTCTGGAAAATCCTCTATTTCTCTTTGCCGACGACTCCACCCTCTGCCGTACCATCTGTCATCCCTCAGACCGGCAAGCAGCAGCTTCTTCACTCACTGCAGATCTGGATAAAATCACAAACTGGTCCAACACGTGGAACATGTCTTTCAATCCAGACAAATCTCACACTCTCACTATGTCTCTTCGAAAGGACCGTTTACAAACCCCCCCCCATCCACTTTCTCAACAATCCGCTGGAAGAAGTCTTTTCTTTCAAGCTTCTAGGTCTCACTATCTGCCATGACCTTTCCTGGGAAAGTCACATTTCCAACCTCGCCTCAAAGCCAGTCGCCGACTGGGAATCCTCCGTCGTGCTAAGTCCTTCCTCGGCCCTCTTGAGCTCCTGACCACTTACAAAGCTTTTGTCCGTAGCCTGATGGAGTACTGCTCTCCCCTCTGGGCTGGTGCTCCTGCCTCCCACCTTTCTCGGCTTCACGCTGTCGAAACCAGGGCATTTAAGATAATCGGCATCTCCCGCAATGAAGCTGAGTCTTTGGGCCTCTCACTCAATCACCGCAGGTTGGTCGGTGGTCTTTCTGTCTTCTACCGACTCCTCTCCAGCCTTGCCCCCCTGCTCTCTCTGCGATTTGTCCCCACCACATTTCCACAGGGCGCTCAAGGTCCGCCAACAACCCCCTTCTGGTAAAACTACCAAAATCACGAATTACTGCTCATCTTCACTCTTTCATTCCTCTTTTTTCCCGCCTTTGGAATAAACTTCCTCACTCTATTCTTTCCCATTCTTCCCTCCAGGCTTTCAAAACAGCTGTTCACCACCACCTCTTATCTTCCCCCATCCAAATCCTCGATCTTTTCTACCCCCGATAATCCACCCAAGCCCTCTTCCTTCATTTCTCCTGCTTTCCTTCCTGAAAGTCCCTGAAATGTCCATCTTCTCTTCGCCATGTTCCCCGTCCCATCCCCATCCCTCTTCCTTCCACAGTTCACCTAATGTGTCTGTTCCCCACTGTTTTGTCCCTTCCACTCCCGCCCCTCTTGTCTCATTCCTCCTTGCTGTGAGTTGTGTGTTAGCTCTCATACGAGCCTCGACCAAGGTATACAAAAAAAAAAAAAAAATGGCCACCAGTGACTTTCGATAAATTCTGTTTTGGGCTATTTCTTCACTTCTAATGCACTTAAAAACACAATTTTAGTGTCTACTACTATGTTTCATGGTCAAGGAATCCGATAATGATAAAATTGAAGGTATATATATATATATATATATATATATATATATATATATATATATATATATATATATATATATATATATATATATATATATATATACAAGACCTCTCTCATATTTGGCTTGTAGCAAGGTATTATGTACACATTTAGGACATGGGGAGCAAAAAATGAAAGTCATTGTATGATTAAGTTTTGCATATCATTTGTGAGCCAACATCATGGGGATTCAGGATCTATTTCGGCAGAGCTTAATTCTTCCTCTTTATATTGCTCTGACAGGGTCAAAGCTCTGACCAAACTAACATCTGAAGAGTATAAGTGCAGATTTCTTTAAAACGTTACGTACTTCCTACCGACCTTTGATGTTCTGTATACTGAATACAAACTGGCCTTTGGTATTGATTTTTATATCATAGGGCCATCTTGGTAAACTTATTCTATGGTTATAAAATCAAGCTTATAACTACCAGTAATTTTGTAGCAGCTTGGTAAATGCAATTTGTTACGTACTTTCTAACATTTTTGATAACCTGTGTTTGGATAAAAAAACATGCTTTGAAAGCAACTATATCCATAGGACTCATAGCAAAGAATACATTTTCTGAAAGCACAGACACTTGGGCATTATATAACATTAAGATTGTTTATCTTATTAAAACTGGGTTCAATTTCTAAGCTTTCTCCTCATTTAAGACCACAGTGTACACAATACCATGCTATAAGCCATTTTCAAGATGACCACCATTTTAATATGAAAATGGCTATTTTGCAGTTCCACTGATCACTTCGAGTAGGAAATTGAATTTGATAAACCCTCAAATATTAATACTACGGACAATAATAGTCAAAGACAGCTGAAGTAACTTACTTGCAATGATCAATGAATTGATGATTATATTATAATACGATTGTAGAAAGACAATGGAATGGATGGCTGCCATACATGTGGAGATGCTGATTTAATTTTTTTTTTGCAGTGGTGTCTTATTTTTTTCCAGAGCAGTATATACAATATGTATGTATGTATGTATATGTTGTAATATATCCAAGCCGGTAGGGAGGCGGCGATGGGTCGCCAAGCATGGAAACTATAAGATATAGAGCAAAATGGATGTCATATAGCGGATAGGGAATCACCTTAAGATTATGCATATCAAATGTTCCATCGACTGCAGTTGTCGCAGCAGTTCCATCTACTGATAACTACTCGGTATCCACCGTCGAATAGGCGAAAGGATGGTTCCTCAGTGTGTGACACCAACTCTCAAACATTGAGAAGGAAGCGTGATGATTTGGGGCTTTTTTGCTGGATCCAGTCGGCGACTTGCATAGAGGGACTGGCACCCTGAACCAAAAGGGCTACCCCAGCATTTTGCAGCACCATGCAATACCCTCTGGTCTACACCTAGTTGGTCAGGGGTTCATCCTACAGCAAGATAACAACCCAAAACGTACCTCCAGGCTATGTCAGAACCACCTCAGAAGAAAAGAACACGACGGTAGGCTTCAAATCATGGAATGGCCAGCACAGTCTCCAGACTTTAACCCCATCGAGCTGGTTTGGGATAAACTGGACAGAAGGGTGAAAGCAAAGCAACCTACAAGTGCAACACATTTGTGGGAACTTCTGCAACAGTGTTGGGAAGAACCTTCCGAACAATATTTGATTTCCATTGTAGAAAGAATGCCACAATTATATTTGGCTGTTGTATCTGCAAAAGGTGGCTACTTTGATGAGTCATAAATTTAGATTAAATTTTGTTCAACAAAACGATTCCATGATTTATTTTTTATCTGCGATTGTTTATTTGTTCTATTCTTTAATTTCAGAGTACATGGAAACATTAAACTGCTTGAATTTCAGTAAAAACTGGAAAAATGGGGGTGTTCTAAAAGTTTTGACCGGTTGTGTGTGTGTATATATACACACACACACACACACACACACACACACACACACACACACACACACACACACACACACACACACACACACACACACACACACACACACACACACATATATATATATATATATATATATATATATATATATATATATATATATATGTGATAAGTAAGATTTATATTCCGAACTTCCGTTCCAATTCCAGTTTTCTTGCAGAGGGCAGGTGGTTTTCTTTAAGGATTGTTCTGTATTTTGCCCGATGCATTTTCCCTTCTCTCCTGATAAGCGTCCCAGGCCCTGCTCATGAAAAACATTCTCCTGACATGATTCTGCCATCACCATGCTTCACAGTCAGGTTGGTGTTGTTTGGGTGATGTGCTGGTGATAGAATATCCAGAGTGGTTTTTGGCATGCCTCAAACAGGACTCAAGGTGGGCTTTTTTGAGTAATGGCTTCCTTCTTGCTACCCTATCGTCCAGGCCAGACTTGTGGAGTGCTTTGGATATTGTTGTAACGTGCAGACAGTGACCAGTCTTTGCCATGAAGGCGTGTCAGTCTTTCAAAGTTGCAATTGGCCTCTTGTTGGCCTCTCTGATCAGTCTCCTCCTTGCTTGGTCATCCAGTTTGGAGGGACGGCCTGATCTAAGCAGGATCTTGGCGGTACGATATGCCATCCACCATCTTGACTGCGCTTCAAGGGATATTCAAAGCCTTTTAAATATTTTGATTCCCATCCCCTGATCTGTGCCTTTCCACAACTTTATCCCGGAGGTCTTTTGAAAGCTCCTTGGTGTTCATGGTTGAGTCTTTGCTGTGAAATGCACTACCCAGCAGAGGAAACCAGGAAGAGCTGATTTTATTCTGACATAATCAGAATCGTGACAATTTAACACAGGAAGAGGTCATTTAACTCGGTGTGTAATTTTGAAGGTGATTGGATATACCTGAGCAAATTTACAATTGTTATTATAAGGGGGTGGACACTTATCCAACCAAGATATTCTCGTTTTGTGTTTTCAATGAATTATCTGAAATTTGTAGAATTTGTTTTTAACTTGGAAGTTGTGGGTTACAATGTGTAAATAAAGGTGGAAAAAGTCTTATTTAATGTAATTTAATTATTGGCTATAACAAGAGGTGAAAATGTTGAAAGGGGGTGTGAACTTTCTACAGGCACTGTATACACGTATCGCATAAATCCATCTTTACTCCCAACAGCAAAACTTTCCATACAGTGGGGCGCAAAAGTAAGAGTTCTCTTAAATCAATGCGAAGCTTTCTCAAAAAACAATTTCAAACACAAATTTGTCATAGTATTGAAGATATGTCTACATTATTCAATTTCTTGTCATTACTGTATTATTGACTGGCACTTTGTCTTAACATAATAAATGAAAAGTGAATACATTTGAGAGAAAGATAAAATTTACGTGAGCAATCTGAAAACGCTCTGGAGTGCATTTCAACACTGTTGGAACAAGATTGACTCAAACAGAAGCCATAAGCTCATTAAATAACTCCTAAATGGAGTTGAGACCGTTTTGAAAGCAAAAGGGGTTCACACTGATTATATTGATTGCAAGTAAAGACAGATTATATTTTTACTATTACAGTAAGTGTTGTTATATCTTGAATAGCTCATGGAAATCCATTGAAAGTGCTTTTGGTTTCGTCTTACCATGATTTATTTGGTCATCCTGTCCCAATTAATAAACTTCCAAATGAAATGGTGTGCGCGCGCGCGTGCGTGCACACACACACACACACACACACACACACACACACACACACACACACACACACACCCACACACACACACACACACACACACACACACACACACACACACACACACACACACACACACACACACACACACGTTGATGAGATATATTTAACCTGTGACAAAACATTGATGACCGTGATAATTTAATTCCAAAGACTTTCAAATGTTTCCTTTCTCTTTCCCAGACTGTTATCAACAATATCGATGAGAAAGTGGTTTCACCTGGGCTTGGATTCCATTGAAATCAGAAACGAGTTCCAAAAAATCTCATTCAAATTAATTGCTTTGCTATTGTTTCATCAATTCGTTCATCTTCAAAGTATTACAGCAGATTATTTGGGTGTGACCTTTCTCATGGAATACAGATGACTAATATTTTCATTAAACATCCATGGGTGATATTTCATGGTCTCAACAAGGCCCATGGAGGATTAAGGGGATTAATGATTAACATGGCTTTGGGGTGGGGAGGTAAGAGTGGTGAATGAAGATGAACATTATGTTTTCATAGATTATATAACTGAGCAGGATTCAGAAATATCCGATGAAGCTTTCCTTCGAGTATGGTGTCAGCCAAAGGGGTGCTACCAAATTGAAAATTAACTCGATTAGAATTCGGGTTCAAATTAATTCCGAGCGTGCGTGTTCTCAATCAGAAAATGAAAAACTATTTTACAAACTTTTACTTTCGGCTGTGCATTCCAAATGCCGAAAGCGATCCCTTCTTGTAAAGCTTAATCACGAGAGATGTTTAATTGAAAGTGTTCAGAATATACCATTGGTATACCTTATTTCATATCACAAGGAAAGAGTACAGTCGACACTTTTGGGATATTGTGCATGTTCACTGTGAAATGTACTTCAGGGATCAATTGGGGAAAGGGATTCCAGGAGATTTAGAAATTTGAAGGATATTATTGAAGGTGTTTGCTGAGGCAGAGGTGGTATCATGTTAATTAAATCACCTCGGTAATGTGCACACCTCCGCCACACAATGCCTGATCCAGCAGAACATATCAGGCCCAATAAATTTGAGATATCATGCAAAATATCGTTTTTGGCCTGAACATATATACATATATACAGGGTGTCCCAAAAAATGTACTCACATTTTGGCTCCTCATAACTCATTGAATTTTTCATTTATTTTCAGATCAAATTGACCCTAATAATGGCAGAAGTACGTCTAGGTTTTGAAGAAAGAAAATTTATCATAAAGTGCTACCCGAAGCACGAAAACATCATGGAAGTGCAAAGACAATTTGGAAGACATTTTCACAAAGATCCACCAACGCGACGCACCATTGCTCACATCCGAGATAAGTTTGAAACAGATGGAACTGTGCATGACGTCCATAAGGAGCGTTCAGGAAGACCACGGTCATGAACCATCCCTGCAAAGGAAAATCAATTGCTGGAAACCCTCCACTGATCCCCACGGAAATCTGTACGACAAATGGCTCGTGAGACAGGAATCCCAAAATAAAGCGCCCATCACATTTTGAAGCGAATTAATTGGAAAAGTTACATTCCAAAATTAATCCACGCTCTAAATGAAGATGATCCTGACCGGAGAGCTGAATTTTGTGAGTGGTACCTGGGCAAATGCGAAGAAGATGCAGCATTTCCATCCCAAATTGTTTGGAGCGATGACGCTCTTCAATTAATCTTCAAGTTAAATGGCTCAATTAACCGACACAATTGCACCTACTGGGCTCCTGAAATTCTGCATGTTACTATGGAACACCATTTAAACATACCAGGGGTTACTGTGTGGTGTGGGATATCAGCATTGGGCATCTTAGGGCCATTCTTTTTTGACCAAACTGTCACTGGGGATGTTTACTTAAACTTGCTGCAGGAATCCGTCGGTCCACGTGGCGAAGAGATATTTGGTGACGAAGAGATCTACTTTCAGCAAGATGGAGCACCTCACCACTACCACCATGATGTAAGGGCCTATCTCAAAGCAACTTTTCCGAACAGATGGATTGGGCGAAGAGGTAGTGTTGAATTCCCTGTGCGCTCCC
>NC_140978.1:35600343-35632843 GCF_056783735.1 Eptatretus burgeri | reverse complement strand
GTGACAGCGGTGAGGTGTGCGGTAGGAATGACGGACCGGTTTAAGGTTAAAGTGGGATTGCACCAAGGATCGACTCTGAGCCCTTTCCTGTTTGCAATGGTGATGGACAGGTTGACGGACGAGATCAGACTGGAGTCTCCATGGACCATGATGTTCGCGGATGACATCATGATCTGTAGGGAGAGTAGGGAGCAGGCTGAATCGAGCCTTGAGAGGTGGAGGTACGCACTGGAGAGAAGGGGAATGTTAGTCAGTAGGAGAAAGACGGAGTACATGTGCGTAAATGAGAGGGAGGGTGGTGGTATGGTGCGGTTGCAAGGAGTTGAGGTGGGGAAGGTGGATTGGTTTAAATACTTGGGATCAACTGTCCAAAGTAACGGAGAGTGTGGGAGAGAAGTGAAAAAGAGAGTGCAGGCAGGATGGAGTGGGTGGAGAAGAGTTGCAGGAGTGATTTGTGACAGAAGGGTAGCTGCAAGAGTGAAGGGGAAAGTATACAAGACGGTAGTGAGACCAGCTATGTTGTATGGTTTGGAGGCGGTGGCGCTAACAAAAGACAGGAAGTAGAGCTGGAGGTGGCAGAGTTAAAGATGCTGCGATTCTCGTTGGGAGTGACGAGGATGGATAGGATAAGAAATGAGTGTATTAGAGGGACAGCGCAGGTAGGACGGTTTGGAGACAAAGTGAGAGAGGCGAGATTGCGATGGTTTGGACATGTGCACAGGAGGGAAACGGAGTATATCGGGAGAAGGATGTTGAAGATGGAGCCGCCAGGCAGGAGGAGAAGAGGAAGGCCAAAGAAGAGGTTCATGGATGCGGTGAGGGCGGACATGCGGGTGGTTGGAGTGTCAATGGAAGATGTGGAGGATAGAGCAAAATGGAGACAGTTGGTCCGCTGTGGCGACCCCTAGCGGGAGCAAGCCGAAAGAGGAAGAAGAAGAAGATATATATATATATATATATATATATATATATATATATATATATATAGTTGTGAATTCGCGCCCGCCGGCGTGCGAACGGCCACGTAACTCGAATCGCGGTACGTCGCCCACCGGACAGACAATTCTGTTGTGACCCTCTCAGACTAACGCCGGGAGCTAGTCACGGGTGGGCCTTTCGGCCTCACCACGATCGTGCCAATCGGCCCCCAAGTTGGATAGGATTGTTCGCCAAATTCGACCTACCTAAGTACCCACGCGGAGGGTAGACCGGGCGATCGCACCTCGCCGCAGGTCGACTCCGGACACAGGCCACTTAAGCGACCCGTTCCGTACTATCGGGATAACCGAGCGGTGTTCTCGTCGGCTTCGACGTTTCCGATTAATTAATTATCGGGCGTATTAAGCCCACTACCAACCCTTTACGTGAAGCAAGATGGAGATTCAATTAAAGAAAAGACGAAGCGAAACGGGAAAACAGTTCAACATAATGTACATTTATTCCGCGGCACGCGGAGAGCACACATGTACAATTACAACAATTATGCACCAAAAGCAGATGAAACAAAAGAAACACAACAATGCAGATCTACTACCGACTACGCGTGCACACGGCAACACTTACACAGTTTTACTTTACAGACGGCGCCACCAACACATTTACTCAAAAGCAAAAGAAAAGGGCCACCCTCAAAGACAAGGGGACAGACGGGGCCTGTGGGCCATGAGACCGGGTGGATCCTACCCGTATCTTGTGATGAGCCGCAAATGTGGCGGCGCGGTGGTGCCCCGACTCCGCGCTCCTTCGCGGGTTTCGTTGGCACTGCTTGGAGTGGGGTGGGAACGGGGCCCCCCTTTTCGCATTATCTCAGCGCGGGGGGGGGGAAGGGGGGAATTGTTGATGCTCTGGGGAAAGAGGATAGCTGGCTTGCTTAGGTCACGCGACGAGCGACTCCACTGCGAGCTCGTCGCCGACCGCCGTCTTCCTTGCCTCGGACCCGAGCTATCCGGTCTCCTCCGCAATTCTCCTCAGCCGACTGCAGCAAATCACCTCGACCGCGCTCCAGGCTCCAGGCTTCCTCTCTCTGCAGCTCCCCGACAGACTGACTCTCCTCCAGACCCGACTTGACTCACGGCTCCACAGACTGCTCCTCTCCAGACCCGACTTGACTGCCCAAATTCGCCCTGCGCTCGGCGCTTTATAGTCCGGCAGGAGAACCCATATGCAAATTTCTGGATCAGAACGAGCTCAGGGGTGGAGCCACTCTCGCCCATTGGACGGAGAAAAAGGGGCGTGAGTCTCCCCTGATCCTCGAATTTGCATATATTGATTCTACACCGACGCGCCTGGAGGCGGGGCCAAACAGCCCCGCGCTTGCTGATTGGACGGATCAGAAGTGGGCGTGTATCATTCCTGATCCGAATTCTCCTCGGAAAGGCCGCACTTTGCACTCGCGGTTCGGCGCGCGTCTTGCACGAGTCCAGGACAGCCCCACGCCCGGCCATGGTGCCGTTTGGAATGGCGGTGATGCGATGCTTGCGGGAGCGAGTTGTGAAGGTAAAGGTTGTGGCTGTTGGCATTGTTGTTGTTGGAAAGCGGCGTTGCGGGTGGTGGTTGTTGTGTGATGGCGGTTGAGACGTGGTTGGTTCAAAATAAAGATAGAACAGAAAAACGACCATCTCAAAGGGTCGCAGCCCGAATGAATCACATTTATTCCCTCTAAACAACGGGTTTGGGGCGAACTACACATGTACTTCCAGAGATATCTCACCTACGGGATATCTCACCAGATATCTCACCTATATATATTGTTGTGGTTACCAAATTCGCAAACCACCATTCAGGTCCCTTAGGTGAGGTATCTCGGTAAGTGCATGTGTAGTTAGGCCCAAACCCGTTGTCTAGTGGGAATACATGTCATTTATACGTGCTGCGACTCTTCAGGATAGCCGTTTTTCTTTTACTATCTTTATTTTGGACCAACCGCCATGATTACCACCACAACCACAACATCAACCACCAACCACAACACCGCTTCGCCACAACCGCCACGACCTCCATGTCACACCTCGCAACCGTAGCATCGCCACCGTTCTTGCCCCGCTGTGGGTACCGGTGTTGGACTCGTGCAGGGCGCACATTGAACAGCGTGTACAAAATCACGGATTTTGTGCTTCAAAAACGGATCAAAAACGACACACGCCCACTTTTTGCCGTCCAATCGGTGAGCGAGGGGCGATTTGGCCCCGCCTCCAGAACGATCGATATATGCAAATTTGTGGATCAAAAAGCCTTCACGCCCACTTTTTCTCGGGCCAATGGGGAGCGAGGTGAAAGGTCAAAGGGAGGGGGTCAAAGGCGAAGCTACGGGGGGATAAAAAGGACCGTGTTCGTCAGTCAGAGGAGTGTGGAAGTCTGGAGCCCGAAGCCTGCAGTAGCTGGAGAAGCTGAAGAGAGTCGAACGAGGAGAGCCCAAAGAAGAGTCCAGGGTGGAGAGTCCAGAGGCGGAGAGGCGGCAGCGGCGAAGGCAGACGAGGGGGTGCTCGCGACGGTGCCGGGAGCTGCACGCCCGAGGAAGGCCGGCAGCGCGACCTGGCCGAGGTGGAGACGCACACCAGGGATAATAAAGATCCTCTATACCCCGAGCATCAGCAACCCCCTCCTGTTTCCCCCCGCGCTGAAATAGTGCGACCAAGGGGGCCCCTTTTCCCACCCCCTGCCAGGCACTGTCCGCGAGGCCCGCGGAGTGAGGCGCCATCGCCGCTCCGCGTCTCATCACCAGACGGGTAGGCGCGACCCGGTCTCGGCCTCAGGCCCGCCTCATTCTTGAGGGTATTCTTTCCTTGGTTTTGGGTATGTGTTGTCGGCGCCGTCTGTGAAGTGGAATTGTATAAGTGTTGCCGTGTGCTCGGTAGTCGGTATTAGCTCTGCACTGTGTTTTCACTTTTATATTTGCTTTTTGTGTAAATGGAATTGTGTTTTCTTTTTTTTGTGTGCTTTTGGTGGAATTGTATTTGTGTGCTTCCCGTGTGCCGCGAATAAATGTGCTTTATTGTTGAACTGTTCTCCCGCTTCGCTTCGTCTTTTCTCCCATTGAACCCTCATCTTGCTTCACGTAAAGGGTTGGTAGTGGGCTGAGTACGCCCGATAATTAATCGAACCGTCGAGGTCGACGATAACACCGCTCGGTTATTCTGATAGTACGGAACGGGTCGCTTAAGTGGCCCGTGTCCGAAGTCGACCTGCGGCGAGGTGCGATCGCCCGGTCTACCCTCCGCGTGGGTACTTAGGTAGGTCGAATTTGGCGAGCAACCCTATCCCACGCGGGGGCTGATTGGCTCGATCGCGGTGAGACCGAAAGGTCCACCCGTGACTGGTTCCCGGCGTTAGTCCGAGAGGGTCACGACTGGATTGTCCGTCCGGTGGACGACGTGCCGCGATTCGAGTTACGTGGCCGTCAGCACGCCGGCGGGCGCGAAAACCGCAACACTGGTTTCAGGGGAGGTGCCGCGGGTTAGTGCCCCCGCGTGTGTGGGTGAGGCACCGTGTGTGGAAGAGACCGCGTGTGTGAGTGTCGCCGTGTGTATGAGTGAGGTACCGCGGGTGAGTGCCCCCGCGTGTGTGGATGAGGCACGGAGTGCGAGTGAGGCACCGCGGGTGAGTGCCCCCGCACGCGTGAGTGAACGGCCGTGTGCAAGGTCGCTGTGTGCAAGGGAGACCGTGTGTGTGAGAGAGCGGTATGTGAGGGAGATGTCGGTTGGCATGCGGGAGCACGCAGCCGCGTCTCCCGGTGTGAATGTGATGGAGTGGACTGTGTGCGTCGTAACACGCAGGTATGCGTGTGTGGAATGGCGACGACGACGGCGACAGAGGAGAGAAAGCCGAGTAGCGGCTGTAGTTGTTTCGGGGACCGTGCCGGGTTCACCCAGCAGTGAGCACGCGGTCCGTGCTGTGCAACGCACGAGACCGCCACGTGCTCGCTTGCCAGAGTGAAGTCCCGGTCCGGAAACGCACGCGGTGGATTTGCCGATCCCGCGGACGGACAAAGTTTAGGCAGGTAAATGGATTTGGACCGGACGGGTTCTCCACGCGATCGTGTGTGTTAAGCTCCAACGGGCAAAGCACATGTGTTCGCGTGGGGAACCCCTCGAGACGTGGGGCTTGTGTTTTTTTTTATGCGCACGGTGACGTCATGGCTGCACGTGTGGTTGGAATCCGGCAGGAGGGGTATCCCGGCCGGATGGGACCGTCCAAGGAAGGACGAGGAACACGTGCAGCTGCATGACGTCACGGGCAGGTGCAAAGTGCGCGAGCTCTGAGTTGCCGCGCAGGTGCTGCGCGTGAAAAAAACAAAAAAAAAAAACAAGCCTCACTTTCGGGTGCACAGGATTCCTGGGCAAGGGGTGAAAGACCCCCTTACCCTGGGCACAGGATGGAAACTAGTTAGGGGGAAGGGTTAGCTTAGCTAGACCGACTTCATGGGGCAGGGGTAAGTCCTCATGGAGTCCGTAGAATGGATTAGGTAGAGGGATTGTAGCCAGATTTAGGTTGGGAAATAAAATGATTTATTTGGAGACAGTGACAGACTTTGGATGTGTAGAGGGGGTGTAGTTTAGCGACGTAGTGTTAAAAGGAACGTGCTGTAGTTTAAGGGACGACGTGGGAGCACGAGTTAGTTAGGGGAGGCAGTTAGAAGGATGGCAGAGTTCAGCGGTGTGTGTGTTGAAGAGTTGGTGAGTGAAGTGGAAGCATGTGCTTGGTGAGTCGTGAGGTGGAGACATGAGTGAGTGAGGCCAGCGGGTCTGTGTGAGTGGAGTGAATGGGGAATGCATGGTGCGATGAGTGATTGGGGGGAGGAGTGACTCCCGCCCAAGGGACCCCGGGGTCAGAGTAAAGTGAGTTAGCTGGGTTAGTCAAATTGAAAAATGGAGGTCGTTTTGTTGTTGGTGGGAATGTAGGCTCGAAACCCATTTGGAGGGGTGCAGGAGCCCTGTTGACGGGCTTGGGAGCGTGGCTGCGAAAGGTGAGTATCGCTGAGTGGGTACCCCGGGCACCAGGCTAGTCGGCCGTGGTAGGCCAAGGGCCCATGGGGGGCCGGGATAGCGTAGTGGGCACGGGTGCGCCTGCTTGGTGCGGGGGCCCGGGGCGCCATTAGCCGCGTGGGCAGTGTTGTGGGCACGGGTGACCCTCGGAAAGGGGCCCGGGAGGCCGGCCTGCCACGTGTGCGTTTCAGGGGAGGTGCCATGGGGGGCACTCCGCGGTGTTAGGGAGCTGGTAGGCTCGGAGGCAGTGTAGTGCCTGGGGGTGCCATAGCGGGAGATTCGGCAGAGGGTCGTGCCTGCCAAAGGGAGCCACGTGTCCCAGCCAGGAGACCGTGTGAGGGCACGGAGAGAAAATTGGGGGGCGAGGCCCGAAATTGTAAGGACACCAACACAGGCGACGGGAATCTGGGTTGTTAGAACCAATAGTTTAAGCGAGAGGCACTTGTTGAAAGCCCCGGGGTAGTTTAACAGTTAAATGGTTAGGGTAGATTAGGAGATGTACCCCTCCGCACCATCCATCCCCTCGCTGTCGTTGTGGGCCGCTGGACCCACTTGGTGTTAAGATCGCCGAACTCTGGGGAGGCCATTCTGAGGCTTCGTTGGGCCTCGACACAGGACGTTAGCTCTCCCTTATTCCCCTCCGGGAAGGGAACGTAGGGGTTGGGAGTAGGCTAGGTGACAGAATAGGTTAGCCGAACAAGGACGATAAAGGGGGTGAGGGGACGATTTATAGTGGGGAAGTAAAAATAAAAACAATAAAAAAATAAGTTGGGGCTAAATTGGGGTTTGACAAATTAAGGGAGTGGGTATGTACAGTGACAGGCAAAGGCGATAGGTTGGGAGGGAGACAGGTAGGTAGGTCCGAGCCCGCCTTCCAAGTGGCCAGCACCACCGCACTCCCTCCACCAACCTCCATTGAACGGCAAAGGCTGGCCAACTTCATCGGCTGGCCGTGTTTTGCTTCAAGGCGGAGGCCGGCCAAGTTCATCGGCAGCTGTGTGCTGCAAGGCCTGTGCCGGCCAGTTCATCTGCTGGCTGTTTTTCTTCGAGGCCTGTGCCGGCCAGTTCATCTGCCGGCTGTGTTTGCCTGCAACGGTCTTCTTCTGCGGGCTGTGTTTGCCTGCAGCGGCCTTCTTCTGCGGGCTGTGTTTGCCTGCAGCGGCCTTCTTCTGCGGGCTGTGTTTGCCTGCTCACCTTTGCCATGCCATGCCCACTGCCCACGTTCACCAGCCCCGTTCAATTTTTGCTTTGCCCCCCCTGTTCATTTCCATGTGCGACAGGATCAAGGCAACAGTTTGCAAGCTGCGAGAACTGCCCTGTTGGCAGCTACAACACGGGCCTGCAGTGGCAGCCCGTGCACCGTGTTTTGCGTCCATCCATTCATCCATTCATTCGTTGTGCTCATTGCGTGTGCCACTTGAGCTGGCACGGAGACTGCGTTTGTGCAGCCCATGCACCGTTGTGGTTCACTGCGTTCAGTTCAAAGGGGAAGGCCTTGGACTGCGTGTGAGCAGCCAGCCACGTTCCCTGTCACCTGCATTGTTTTGAGCCAGAGACTGCATGCGGGCAGCCTGGCTCCCTGCTAACTGCTTTATTTTTGCAGAGTTCAATGATCCTGCGCCATGGTTTAGTGTAAAATTTGTAAGTTAAGGTTAAGATGTACTGTAAATATGAGTGCGCCCCCGGCATGTATGTCTTAGCGCCGGCAATTTTATTTAAGTCGTCCGTGTGAGTGAGTTTGTTTAGGTAGTTACGCAGCCCTCAGGTTATTTATTTTGGGGACACGAATACCATGAATGTCGCACTCAGGGATCCGTAGGTAAAATGTACTAGGGGAAAACTACACATGATGGCACACGAAAATTTGACGACTCGGGACGAGTCTGTAAAAAGGGAAGGGGGTAGTGTTGTGGTTACCAAATTCGCAAACCACCATTCAGGTCCCTTAGGTGAGGTATCTCGGTAAGTGCATGTGTAGTTAGGCCCAAACCCGTTGTCTAGTGGGAATACATGTCATTTATACGTGCTGCGACTCTTCAGGATAGCCGTTTTTCTTTTACTATCTTTATTTTGGACCAACCGCCATGATTACCACCACAACCACAACATCAACCACCAACCACAACACCGCTTCACCACAACCGCCACGACCTCCATGTCACACCTCGCAACCGTAGCATCGCCACCGTTCTTGCCCCGCTGTGGGTACCGGTGTTGGACTCGTGCAGGGCGCACGTTGAACAGCGTGTACAAAATCACGGATTTTGTGCTTCAAAAACGGATCAAAAACGACACACGCCCACTTTTTGCCGTCCAATCGGTGAGCGAGGGGCGATTTGGCCCCGCCTCCAGAACGATCGATATATGCAAATTTGTGGATCAAAAAGCCTTCACGCCCACTTTTTCTCGGGCCAATGGGGAGCGAGGTGAAAGGTCAAAGGGAGGGGGTCAAAGGCGAAGCTACGGGGGGATAAAAAGGACCGTGTGCGTCAGTCAGAGGAGTGTGGAAGTCTGGAGCCCGAAGCCTGCAGTAGCTGGAGAAGCTGAAGAGAGTCGAACGAGGAGAGCCCAAAGAAGAGTCCAGGGTGGAGAGTCCAGAGGCGGAGAGGCGGCAGCGGCGAAGGCAGACGAGGGGGTGCTCGCGACGGTGCCGGGAGCTGCACGCCCGAGGAAGGCCGGCAGCGCGACCTGGCCGAGGTGGAGACGCACACCAGGGATAATAAAGATCCTCTATACCCCGAGCATCAGCAACCCCCTCCTGTTTCCCCCCGCGCTGAGATAGTGCGACCAAGGGGGCCCCTTTTCCCACCCCCTGCCAGGCACTGTCCGCGAGGCCCGCGGAGTGAGGCGCCATCGCCGCTCCGCGTCTCATCACCAGACGGGTAGGCGCGACCCGGTCTCGGCCTCAGGCCCGCCTCATTCTTGAGGGTATTCTTTCCTTGGTTTTGGGTATGTGTTGTCGGCGCCGTCTGTGAAGTGGAATTGTATAAGTGTTGCCGTGTGCTCGGTAGTCGGTATTAGCTCTGCACTGTGTTTTCACTTTTATATTTGCTTTTTGTGTAAATGGAATTGTGTTTTCTTTTTTTTGTGTGCTTTTGGTGGAATTGTATTTGTGTGCTTCCCGTGTGCCGCGAATAAATGTGCTTTATTGTTGAACTGTTCTCCCGCTTCGCTTCGTCTTTTCTCCCATTGAACCCTCATCTTGCTTCACGTAAAGGGTTGGTAGTGGGCTGAGTACGCCCGATAATTAATCGAACCGTCGAGGTCGACGATAACACCGCTCGGTTATTCTGATAGTACGGAACGGGTCGCTTAAGTGGCCCGTGTCCGAAGTCGACCTGCGGCGAGGTGCGATCGCCCGGTCTACCCTCCGCGTGGGTACTTAGGTAGGTCGAATTTGGCGAGCAACCCTATCCCACGCGGGGGCTGATTGGCTCGATCGCGGTGAGACCGAAAGGTCCACCCGTGATTGGTTCCCGGCATTAGTCCGAGAGGGTCACGACTGGATTGTCCGTCCGGTGGGCGACGTGCCGCGATTCGAGTTACGTGGCCGTCAGCACGCCGGCGGGCGCGAATACCGCAACAATATATATATATATATATATATATATATATATATATATATATATATATATATATATATATATATATGTTCATATATACATATATATACATATATATATATATATATATATACATATAAATACAGATACTGAAAATACATATATATATATATATATATATATATATATATATATATATATATATATATATATATATATATATATATATATATATATATATATATATATATATATATATATATATATATATATATACATATATATAAAAATTTATACATTTCTATATATATATATATATATACATATATATATATACACATATATACGTATATACATATATACTTCTCTTCTTCTTCTTTCGGCTGCTCCCGTTATGGGTTGCCACAGCGGATCATCCGTTATGATCCGCATAATGATTTGGCACAGGTTTTACGCCGGATGCCCTTCCTGACGCAACCCTGGTCGCCTCTTACGACACAGGGATAGACATACATATATATATATATATATATATATATATATATATATATATATATATATATATATATATATATATATATATATATATATATATATATACACATATATACATATAGGTCTATATTTAAATATATATATGTATGTGTGTATATATATATATATATATATATATATATATATATATATATATATATATATATATATATATATATATATATACATATACACACATACATATATATACTAATGAACGTTCATTGTTCATCGGCGGTCTGCCGGCGACTGACAGCTTCTGCAGGCGGGAAAATATTCACGTATACGGATTAGGATCGCCTCCATACGGGCACCAAACCACGCCTCCCTACCTTCATTTGTTTATGCACGAAATATTAAGGTTGGATACTTTTTTAACACACCTCGTATCGACACATATATATATATATATATATATATATATATATATATATATATATATATATATATATATATATATACATATATATATATATATATATATATATATATATATATATATATATACATATATATATATATATATATATATATATATATATATATATATATATATATATATATATATATATATATATATATACAGGGCGTCCCAAAAAAATACAACTTTTCATCTGCAAAGAGGATGGTGATAACATATATTTTAAAAAAAAATATATATGGCTGGATAGAAAGCTGAAAGGTTGAAGTTTATTGTACCAATGTCAAAATTGCCACCAAAATTTAAATTTTGGTATAGAATCGTCGTTTTCTTTTGGACCACATGTTCGCCGTAGGCTCCACGTTGTCTGATCACTGCCTGCAAACGCGTTGTCATGTTCTCCATCACTTTGGGAAACGTTTCCTGAGGAATGTTCTGGTTTTCTCGGTGGATGTTTTCCTTCAGCTGATCAAGAGTCTGAGGCCTAGGGTTTCCATAGATCCTGTCCTTGAGATACCCCCACAAGAAGAAGTCTGGAGGAGTAAGGTCAGGGGAATACGGTGGCCACTCAACATCTTCGTAGAGGGAGACAAAGTGGCCCTCAAAATGTTGGTTGAGAAAACACCTTGTTTCCCTGGCTGTATGGGGCGGTGTATGTGTATATATATATATATATATATATATATATATATATATATATATATATATATATATATATATATATATATATATATATATATGTATATATATATATATATATATATATATATATATATATATATATATATATATATATATATACATATACATGTGTATATATATTTATATATATATATATATATATATATATATATATATATATATATATATATATATATATATATATACATATACATGTATATATGTATATATATATATATATATATATATATATATATATATATATATATATATATATATATATATATATATACATATACATGTATATATGTATATATATATATATATATATAAATATATATATATATATATATATATGTATATATATATATATATATATATATATATATATATATATATATATATATATATATATATATATATATATATATATATATATATATATATATATATATATGTAAGTAGGGTAAGAATACTGATTCTGGCTCACTTTTCCCCATGTAAATGAATGGGGGATTTTCAGCGATTCATATTTTTTTCCCTAAAAATAAATCCCCTTTTATCCCAAGGTATATTTATTTGTCTCCCCTTTTAACTTGGAGGTTGAACCTCATTGAATTGAACACCTGGGGGTTGAACAGCTCACTCATTGAACCTATAAAGATTTGTTCATTCTCAAATTCCTTCAATAGTTTAATTTTCTTTGCACAATAATCCCCATCTAAAATATTGACAAACAAAACATTTGAATCTTTATATTTTTTAAGATACCCCTTTTGTGCCATTACGAAATGATAAACTTCTCTTAATGCTCTTGTTTGACCACCTCCTGAGCCACAGGTTATTTTTTGTTAAGCCCCGCCCACTTTTCTTTAAGCCCCGCCCACTTTTGTTAAGCCCCGCCCACTTCCCACAAGGTAATCAATAAGCCCCGCCCACTTTTCTTTAAGCCCCGCCCACTTTTGCTAAACTCCACCCACTTTTTGTGAGGTATTTTTCTAAGCCACGCCCACTTTTCCTAAGCCCCGCCCACTTTTGCTAAGCTCCGCCCACTTTTCATAAGGTGTTTTTCTAAGCCACGCCCACTTTTCCTAAGCCCCGCCCACTTTTGTTAAGCTCCGCCCACTTTTCATAAGGCATTTTTTCTAAGCCACGCCCACTTTTCCTAAGCTCCACCTACTTTTGCTAAGCCCCGCCCACTCTTACATCATTTCCAGTTCATCTCTGACTCACAAAGAAATCACTAGAAAATTACAGGATGTTATGGTTTTGAAAAATTTCCCAATGAAGGCTTGCCTAGGCTTGCCCAGGGAATTTCCAAAGGAAACCACACCCACCAGTCTTTCTCTATAAAAGCTTCAAACCCAGGCTCCATTTTAAACATTTGTTTTTGCTGGCAATGGTGTGCTGTGTGCTTGTCTCGAACTCTCTGTCTTGTATGGAACTAAACCTTCAAGTTGATGAACTGGATTCAAACCTCTTATCTGTTGAGGTAAGATTTTTATTTTCCTATTTTCAAACTTTGATTGAAGCATACTCATTTAATAATTAAATAACTTAATTAATACATTATTATTTTCTCTCACAGGAAATTGTGTCTGAAATACGAAATGAAAATACTGCTTTTGCTACAACTTGGGGGCAAATTGTTGGCTTGGTTGAAGACCTTATGAGCGACCAAGACCCACAGAACGAGTTCGTCCTTGATGACCCAACCAAAGAGTTATACCTTGGAGACCAGCAAAATCCTGAAAAAGAGTTTTACAGCAATAGTACTCATTGTGAGTTATCAAGACAATACCCACTGAACAAGTTATACGTTGATGAGCCAGAATACAAGTTTTACCTTGGAGACTCACAAATTTTGAAAAATCAGTAAATGAGTTCTGCCTTGATGGTTTAAATAACTACCTTGGAGACTCAGGAAAAGGGTTCTGCCAAGATGGTTCTAAATATGGGAACTACCTTGGAGACTCACAAATTTTGAAAAAATCAGTAAATGAGTTCTGCCTTGATGGTTTAAATAACTACCTTGGAGACTTGGAAAGTTGGGGTTATTTTGAAGACTTGAAATGCTACCACTCTTTGGGATTTAAACCTATCAAGAAAGTTCTTACTCCCTCTTTCTATGTCATCAAACCTGAAAGCCTTAAAAGACAGAATTGGAAGAAGAGAAAAAAAAAAAAACGTAAAATATATATATATATATATATATATATATATATATATATATATATATATATATATATATATATATATATATATATGTGGAAATCTCATTTTGAAAAAGACTGTGTTGGGTGAGGATTGAGTTGGGGTTGAGATTTTGAATGTGAGGGTTGGGGTTGAGATTTTGAATGTGAGGGTTGGGACACACACACACATACACATCAACAAACAAAAGTTAAGCCTTGACTATTCAGTTGAGGATTCTGTGTTTGGGGTTCACAGATGTAAGAACGTCCACCCCTTGACACACATTATATACTGTTATACACCTCGGACATGGCCCTCGAGTGTCCACAACGGTGTATAGTAGGAGGGAGTGAAGCGCCAACCTATTGCTCCCATTGCACACACACACACACACACACACACACACACACAAACAAAAGTTAAGCCTTGACTATTCAGTTGAGGATTCTGTGTTTGGGGTTCACAGATGTAAGAACGTCCACCCCTTGACACACATTATATACTGTTATACACCTCGGACTTGGCCCTCGAGTGTCCACAAAGGTGTATTATCTGCTTAGTTTTGTCTTTTGTAATTCCTGTGAATAAAATGAACCTAAAATCTCTTCCCCTTCCAAATCATATATTTTATAAGTCCAAGGAACTGTATCTATTACATCAACAATTTTAAAAAGTTCTTTCGTCCATCGTTCAGTAAAACCCTTTTCAAAATGAGATTTCCACCTATATATTCTTACGATATCACCAACTTTGAACTTAGGTTTTCTGACATTAATCTCTTTTTCATATTTTAATTTTGTAAATGTTTCTGATGGCTTCATATTCGTTGACGTGTGAATCGTGTCATTATACTTATCCACAATATCCTGAATAAAAGATGACCATTGTTGTGAACCGAGTTGTGTGAATTTTTTATATAGTCTCTCTTTTAAGGTACGATTAAAACGTTCAACAACAACTGCCTTCCCTTCATTAAAGGTACTGTATAATGTAATACTGTTATTTTTTAGAAAATTCATAAATGTCTTGTTATAAAACTCTCTACCCTCATCAGTCCACAATTTTTTAGGTTTTCTCTTACTTTTATTAAATATCTGTTGAAAAGCTAACATAAGAGTATTACCTGTTTTGTTTTTTAAAGGGACAACCCACGCATATCTACTCCTCAAATCAATAACGGTTAAAGCATACTTGTACCCCTTATCATTATTGAGTTCAATCAAATCAGCAGACCAGATATAATCAACTTCCTTGGAATAAACTTTTCTTCTCTGAAACTTTGTGAATATTGGTTTATGTAATTCATCAGCTAATTGCTCTTCAGTCTTAATGGCATCATTAGAGCCTATAAGTTTTTTGAATTTCCAAGTCCAAGTTTCAATTTAGCACTAATCATCTTCTTCACGATGAACCTATCAACTTTTTCTCTCAAGGTTGGATTTTGTATCAGAGACAAATTATACAACATTTCTCTATCGGCTTCATGCTTTTCTTCCAACGTTGTGGTATTCCCATAATCAATATCGTGTCTCATGCACACTTCATCAACTCTATTGATTGGTTTACTCCAGGATTTAGGATTGTCTGCCTCATCTAATCTTTTATCCAAGTTTGTGCCTGGACCACAGAAAGAATACCCTGGAAGATGTAATTCCCCTGGTATTCCAGTAGTTGTAAATTTACTTCCTGATAAAAACTTTTGTATATCTCCTCCGAGTTTGTGTTTGGAGATAAATTGATTTTTTTTTGAACCACACACCGAACATATACCTTTTTGTATAACCCTGTTATTTTTACTTTTAATATATGAAATATTTTTAGTATTAGTTTTTTTTTACATTTGAGACAATAACTCATTTATTTATGAGAAAAATTCCTGCAGAGTGCAAAAACCTTTTTAGTTTCCAACATGCACATTTGAATCTTAATTTTTAAAACATAAAGAATCCTTAGAAATGCCTTCACTCTCTCCTCCATTTATTTAAGAAAAAAACTTGAATTAAAATGAATAGCTTGACGATGTCAATAGTCTTGAAGAAAATATTGCAAATAGACTTGTCAATTCTTTGTTTTCCTCCTCGGTGGGTTGAGTTATTTTCTGTAATACCACCAATCTTTTTTGAATCTCACTGGTTTCCATATTTTGATATTTATTCATTCTCTCTCTTTCCTCCCTCTCTCTCTTCTCCTTTTCCTCCTTCTCTTTCTTCTCCCTCTCTCTCTTCTCTCTTTCCTCCCTCTCTCTATTCTCTCTTTCCTCCTTCTCTCTCTTCTCCTTTTCCTCCTTCTCTTTCTTCTCCCTCTCTCTCTTCTCTCTTTCCTCCCTCTCTCTTGCCTCTCTTCCCCTCTTCTCTCTCTTCTCCTTTTCCTCCTTCTCTTTCTTCTCCCTCTCCTCCTTCTCCTTTTCCTCCTCTTCCCTCTCTTCTTCAACTCCTTCCTCATCCCTTACTATCCTTGAATCGTTTACACCCCATAGAATATTATACATATATTCATCAGGATTTCTTGTTATTCCTGTATCCAAAATAATTTTTTACAACAGGAAACCAATAAAATTTCTTTTGAATTTCTAAAAGAGCCTTACCTTTTCTTAACCTTATAATTTTTTCATTATTTAACATTCTAATTAAATCTAAAGTTGTCGGTTTATCAACATCAGCATAATGCCAATCTTTTATTGAAAATACCTCATTCTTATGTTGTAGAACATATTTATTAAAATACCGAATACCCTTTTCTTGAAGGTATGCTTGGACACAGAAATGATAATTTTCTTGAAGCCTTCTTGCTGTCATTTATGTATTAGAAATATATGTTAGAATAATATTATGGCACGAAACACCTCCCCATCTTCCCATAGTTAAATCATTTTGTATTTCCTTACTTATTATATATAATCCTGTTTTTTCTGTTTTCATGAGATAAACAAGGGCAAAACCATTATTATATTTACCCTTATTAAATTCTTTTATTTGTTGTTTACTAATCGTGGCTCCACAAAACTCATTCTCGATACCAAGTGCATAATATTCTTCCTTACGAGACTGATTTAATTGTTCCAGGTCTTCGAGGTTAATTTTAAATGACCAATTATACCCTAAATCATTCATATCATACCCCCATTGTTCTATTCTCATACAAACGATACGCCCTTCTTTATAAAAATTTATTTTAATTCGAACTGTGAATTCTGTATGATCTGGAGATAATATCAACACTTCTGTATCTTTGGAATACACAGCCGTTTTCTTTAAGTATATATATTGTGATAAATCGTTTAATCTCACCAAGTCATTCGCGTCAGTCGGGCTTGGATAATTTTTTAATTTATAAGCATTTTTCATGTTAATATTTTTGTTTATATTATATTTATGTCGTTCAGCCTGTGCCTTTGTATAATAATTTGATAAATCAATATCCAGTTCTTGAGATACACCAAAGATAGAACCATCTTTACCAACATAAGTCATTTATATTAGATTAAAAATAATATCATAAAATTTTTTATTTTTGTTGAGTTGAAATAACACATATAGACATAATTGACCACAACACTTGGAATTTAATTCTTGGACTTGAAATGTTTGATAAACACCATTCTGTAAGAATTTTATGACTTCAACAGGTGGTGGAAGACCAAAACTATCAAAATAATATTTGTCTTGATTATTAAAAATACAAACCCAATGAGAACCGTTCCCATTATTATCTTCTAAGTTCATAATAATATTCTTTGTATGTTTCGGCACATTTGTTAATTCATCTCTCATACAAATAACCACATTATGAATTTTTAATTTCTTACAATATTTGGCAAGTTGTAAATTTGATGTTGTATTCTTTCCAAATTCTTTCAACCACTCATCAATGCTCATTTATTTATTAGAAAGATATAATCCATTACCTCTTTTCATTAATTTTACACCTGCTTGTGCTATAGAAGAAAGCATATCTCCAACTAACAATCTCGCTTTATCAGGCAGACCTTCAAGTTTTTCAGCAAAATCTACAATTACACCACTTCCACTAATTTGTTTCTCCAACTCTTTGTTATGTCTTTCCAATTCTTTTTGAGCCTGGAGTTGAGCCTTCCTTTCGTTGGCAGTTTTGACCGCTGTTGAAATACCACCCGTCAATGCTCCAACCGCACTTAAACCAGCAAATAAAGGAATTAGAAATGGGAGAAATCCTCCACTCGTCTCTCTTATTGAATATTTTTTCAACATTGGTTTTGTCATTTTAATTTTAAGTGAGCCAGTGTCATTCAAGATTTTAACCTGTTCTCTTGTGAGCAAAACATCAATTCTTACTGCTCCTTTTCTCTGAATTGTATTAACGTTAATCGTACAAGGCTTTTGATTTTGAACACAAGATGATAGTTTATGAAGATTGATTTGATTAACATATACCCCAGTTGGTACTTTGCCACTCATTTATTTAACAAAAAATTATGTGAGACTAATCATCACACCATTATCTGTATTAATCTGCAATTCTGTTTCTTCCAAAAGCAAACAATATGTATCAACTTCTTCACTCTCTCCTCTTTCAATGTATAGGGATGTATCCACTCGATTAGACTTTATAGTTTCCTTTTGAGCGCTCAGGTCAAACGCATAGATTGTATACAAACTTTTAAATGCTGTCATATCCAAAATAGGTTCTTTATTTCCATTACTTTCACACACCTTTTGGTAAGACTTGTATGCTTCAGCAAAATCATTTTTTTCCCAATTAATTTCCAATCTATCTCGTGGATAAAATGTTCCATCTAGAGAAACGCGAAGTTGTTTCACCTTAGCATTATCACTCAATGCATTATTCTTATCAGTCGCAGTATCACCATCTGGCTTTTTAAAAATCATCCACAGATATCGTGGCTTTCCTTCCAGAACACCCAAATTCCACGTGTAAGTAGTTTGATTGAGTTTAACGTGTTGACATCTTCTTTTGAGGTATGATACACTGAGTGGTTTCTTTGAGTTAAGTCTTCGATTCAACATCTCTTCTGTTTTAAGATTAGGAGTATATTCACTGATATACCAACTCATCTCCTCAATTACAAATTTATTCTGTTCACCAAAAGCACTACCTACACCAAAAAGCAATCTATTTTCATTATCATTCCTTTGTAGTTGAAATCTAATTTTAAGACCATACAGAACTTTATCATAATCACAAAATCCAAATATACCTTTAAGAGGAACTGCCACAGTAAAACTATTTTCTGCTTTTGTATCATCATTATACATTCCTTTCCTTTGAATATATCCAGGGTCTGTGTTTGTTCCCGTTGACATATCAGGAATAAAACCTTCGACAGACCCCTTTCCCATTCTATCACTGAATGTATAGAGTGTAAATTTCATCATTTCAGATACAGCAGAGACATAATCAACCGCTTCAACTTCTTGTGTTCCAATATACAATCGCACACTATCAAACATTTTCCAGAAGAAATCATTTACAAGTGTAGCGTTTGTGTTATTCCCAGCCTTAGTGAATTTAAATTTACACAACAAGAAACTTTCGGAGAGATTCAAATAGGTTTGTTGATTATTTATTTCAAAACTTTTTGTACCATTTGTATTCCAGTCTGTTCCAGTTATTGCATTTACCTTGAAGTAATCTTCTTTTTTAGTGGAGTTTGAGATAATAATAGTATCATCCAAATCATAGATACTATCAATTGCTTCCATACTTGTATTTATTTAGGAAAAAAGATGTTAAAACTTTTGAAACCCTGTTCCAAGTATTTGAATTATTTTCTGTCGTTCTTGGGGGACAACTGAGTTTTACCTTTCTTAATTTCTTTTATTGCTTGTAATTTATGAGATTCCTTCTGAGCATCTTTAATACTCTTTACAGCACCTGCTACATTTCCCACAGCAGAAGCAGTTGAACCAATTAGGTCTTTATGTTTAAGAATAGTTGAACCAATACCCATGAGAGTATCAATTATCCCATCTCCTCTAAATTGATGTCCGACACCCCTTTGTCTCTTAGGTTTATAGTATCCTCTACCAAGATACATACCTTCACCCTTGTAGTACGGGGAAAGGAACATCCCATCCCCTGTAATTATTTTATATTTTCCCAACTCGTGTTTCCTCACAATAACCATCGTATTTATTTATTGAAAAACTTCACGTAGGTGAATTCTGATGGATATAACTTCTCCATTAAAAGAAATCACACGATTATCTTGGTCGGTTATCCTAAAATTTACTCTGTGTATGGTTTTTCCTGACACAGGTAGATAAACCAAATTTTTAGGTTCCATATTGAATTTATAACCAATTGGGGTTGAGTATGCGCTGAATGAAAATATTGTATTTGTTTTTTTCCATCATTATAAGCACCATCAATCAAATCACAGAGAATTAACACCGAACTTATTCCTGAGGATATTTGAATGACATTATCACTGTAAAACGTCCCATTAGTTTCAATCTTTTTGAGGAGAAACCTAATAACTCTCTAAATGAATTATCAATTGTGAAATCAACCTTGTAGTTATTTTTAACTTTAATCGTTGATTTTGAAGTATGTTTTTGAATGTTTATAACAATATTTTTTGGTTCATCACCCTGTTCTTTCATAAGACGAGCAATTTCGGAAGATATTTGAGAAATCTCGTATGCTCCGGGTGAGACTGTTATCGTTTTGTATCCACTTCCCGGATTATAACTAAACTTGTCATTTTTCTCGGTTATATTAAATAAGGTATTATAAGTTTCCATGGACAATAAAGATGCCTCATATTCTTTTGTTGTGTCAAGTTGTAGTGGGTATGGGAATGAAGATGTGTGGTCGCTTGTTGTGAAATTAAAACTCAGGATTGTGCTTCTCATCTTATTTAATATGAGATAAAATGTCTTTATATTGAGATTTATTAATTATTTTCATGTTCATCAACTGGTCTAAAATGGCTGATGCTTCATTAAAACAATTGTTATTTCCAGCCTTCTTACTGCCTAACAACAATAACAGTCTATTAACTAATTGCGATGGGTCATTTGGAAGAAAACTAATACCTGAACCAAGGATACTTAAAGCCTGAATAATGTGTTTCTCCTTCTCATTCTTCCTACTTTTACCAGAAAGAATAACCTTATAATTTAGAGTGTTCAGCAAATCAATATATACTCTATCATCATTATTTTCCATATCCAATGGTTTATCAATATACTTTGATTCATCCCTCACAGTTGAACCTTGTCTTCCATCTTTTGTGAGAAGAAACATTAATCTCGGAGTTAGTTTAACAGGGGGTTGAGCAGAACTTAAGAACCTTAATTCATCATTAAATATCAATACCTTTTCTTGAACAAGATGAAATATTGCTGGTTGTTCTGTTGGAATGAGTCCTGCTTTGGTTTTTGAATCCGCTGAATATTCATTGTTTTGAACAGCATTCACAATATAATCAGGGGGTTGATTAATCTCTTCCAGTTGTTGAAATAAACCTTCATCATGTTCTAATTCTCCAATTCTTCCTCCGTCATTTGACTGAAATCTTTTAACATTTGGAGCTTTCTGGGAGTATATTCTACTGTGGGAACTGTGGAAACATCTTTCATTTTTTCTTGGGAAGTTTTTAAAAGTGGTTTAAAAAATTTCTCTTGTTTTCTTTCAAATACTTCTTCGCCCGTTAGTTTCTGTCTGCGTTTCTTCTTTATGTCTTCCTGCTGTTTTACAACTTTTGAAACCAACTCTTGATGTTCCTTAAATCTTCTTGCTCTTTCTTTTGTATCCATTTATTTATTGTAAAATATCATTTAATGAATTGTAAAGATTAACAGGGAAATTTTCCTTTTCTTCATCATTCAAGTAGATGTGTTCAAATAAATCCTTTTCTTTAAATATTTCATCAAATTCTTTATTAACATTAATGCGAGTTGTAATTTCTTCTTCACTAATCCTTGCATCTCTGCTTTTCATACGTTTGCGTTGAGTTTCTTCATCAACATCAAAACCGAATGATAAAATCTTCACCCCGCTCAGATATTTAATAATTTGTCTCGTTCCTTCTGGATTAGTTTCTAATATCCCAACACCACCAGATTTTAGTTTCCTTAACTCACTCTTACAATGTGAATATTTTGTTGTACCAAGAGAAACCTCCTCAAATATTTGTCCTTCATTCCTCAATCGCATATGTTCCTCCACTGAAATATAGTGATAATCTTCACCTTTTATTTCTCCAGGTCTTATTGCTCTAGTTGTTGTTGATACAATGCGTATCACGGGGTGTTTTTTAAGTAAATTTACAATATTCTCATTTGTACTACACAAGAACCTTGATTTATGAAAGTTTTTTCCAGAAGCAGATTTACCCACAAGATTTATAATAATAGTTGTCATTTATATATGTAATTGTTTATAAAACAAAAAATATATCCCTTAATATCTCATCTTGTTTCACAACAATATATTTATATTTTTCAGTCGTGTGCTTCATGTAATCCTCAAATTTCTTTTTACTACATAATGTAGAACAATTATCTCTCCAAAAATTATTGATATCTATTGAATTTAACTTGAATAAAATAAAAGTATTAGCATTGTTTCTGATGGAACGACGAGGAAGTTGAAAGTACGATTGACTAAGATAAATACAATTACAAGAAGAATGTCTCCCTCTTGTGTAGTAGCTGTCCATTACCGTTTGATTTCTCTCATTAACACAATCATCAAAGATAACGAGGTTCTTTTTTGATTTATCCAAATCTTGGGGAGACGGTATATCATCCGTATTATCACTAAGAATACAAGTTATAAGATTTGATTTCTTTTTACATCTCTGTGTATCACAAAATAGTTGAATTATATCTTCAATGTTATAATCATTTAGGTTTTTTTGACGTTTAAATAAACTGATTATATCTTCATTTTGAAGACCAGCATTAAAACCTTGTGAGAGTAGTTGATACTCAGGTTGAAAATTATTTTATTAAATTATTAAATTGTCATAATCTAAAAAGTTGGGAGTGAGGAGCATTTTTAAAAGTAAGCAGGTTTTTCCACATCCACTTGAACCAACTATGAGACATCTTAATGAATTTGCGAGATTTTTATGGTTGTTAAATTTTATCTTATTTTCCCAAATAGGTATTTATCATTCATTTATATATTTCATCAACAAAAAATCATTCATTTATATATTTGAAAAACAGGTTATTTAATTTATTATTGGCTTTTTTAGAAACTCTATATTTTATCCTAAGTTCAGGTTTAATTTCAAGATAATCCATTATTTTATTTATACAATATCTTGTGTTGATATTTCCCTGAAAATTACATCCATGAATAATATACAACAACAATCCTTTGAACATTTCTCTTATACGTTCAGTTTCTTCCCTTGTAAGGAAAGGTGTGTTATCATCCTCATACTTTACATTCATTTCTCTAATCAATCTTGTAAAGTAATTCATTTTTGGTGTAAATCTAAAAGAATTATTTTCCTTTTTATATTTTTTATTATCATTAATTAGAAGATAATCACAGAATATACATTGTTTATAGGCTTTTGACTCTGTGTTTAATCCCCGTCTTTCACATGCAGGACAATTCTCAAATTTGTCATATGGAGAATCAGGAAAGTCTAGCATATTTATAAAGTAAAACTTTACTTAAACTGAAATTCATCTATACTTTCAGTTGTATATTACCATCGATATCGATATACTTTTTTTCATTATCAGATTCAACGACAACATTTTTTATATTAAAGGTAATTTTAAAATTATCGTTAACTACTATTGAACGAAATGTCATTTCACCTGATATATTAACATCCTTTATTTCATCAGGATTTACATCTTTAGGGTTGTTGAAAAAAATACAAATTTCTCCTTGCATATTACAGATGGTCTTATCTTTTCTTTCTAAAGCTTCATCCATAAGGTTTTTGTTCTTTGATACTTTTTCTTGTTTCATTGCTTTTTCTAGTTTTGAATATATTACTAGAAGGAGAGGAGAAACTTTTGTTAGAGATACTTTAATTGATGTTCTACCAGGTATACTAAAAGCCCTTCCACTGAAGGAAATTGAAGAACTCATATTATTTACCATAATAGTTTTTATCCAATAGTTGTTATATTTATCTTTGTTCAATTTTACATCCTTGACATATTTCTCAGTATCTTTAACAGATGAAGAGATTGATTGAAACTTGTCTTTTGTGTCTTGAAACATTGTATTTATTAAGTGAAAAAGTTGGAGGATAAAATGTTTTTAAGCACAGATTCACCTATAAATTAAACGAAATTTTCATCAAGAAAATTTTAGTTTAAGCAAAGTTTTATTCTATAAATATGGTGAATACAACGTACTGCGATGTTTGTAATCACGAATATAAACATTATAGAAAACACCTCCGAACCAACAAACACACATTTAATCTATTTCATCAAATATCTCCTCTTGAGTTGGAAAGAAAACATTGTGATATCTGTTCAAAGGATGTTTTGAAGAGTAGTTATAATCAACATCTTCAATCACAAAAACACAAGAAAAATGAGTTTAAAGTAAAGGGAGACTATTATATTAAAAACACTGATGGGGCATTCAAAGGGCATATAAAAATAAGGATTTTTCAATTTGGAGAACCCGGTCCATCATCAATAGCTGAATCAATTGAAATAGTGAAACCCGATGTTGAAAAATTTCTTAAAAAGACATTAAAAGAAATGAAAACTTTAAAGTTTTATATGGGAGTGAAAATGAATATGAAAAGACAAGATGAAGAACATACTCCTTATATGAGAACAGGTCTTCATTTTATAACATCATTTCAAGATTTTTTGAATAGTGGGGTTTATGAAGAACTATCAAGACAAGAGGAGGATGTTGATAATACAGTGGTAGGAAGTGGATTCAATATTAAAAAAAATCATCTTTTTAGATATACACATTCTAAAATCAAACCCTCTTAAAGCTTCTTCTTATATTGAATTACCAAAAGAAATAAAACGAAAGAAGGCAGTTGTTAATATTAAGAACAATGATAATAAATGTTTTCTCTGGTCTGTTCTTGCTCACTTTCATCCACCAAAATGTAATTCAGAAAGAGTAAAACAATATATGAAATATGAGAATACCTTGGACATTAAAGATTTTAAATTCCCAATGCCACTAACAGATATTCCTAAATTTGAGAAAAAGAATAATCTTTCTATGAATGTATATGGATTAACGGATACAAACAAAGTTCAAATATTAAAAATTTCAAACAACTATAAAAATGAAGAAACACACATTGACCTTTTATATTTTAGTGTTGGAAAGAATTCACATTACACATACATCAATAATTTATCAAGATTAATCTCTTCTCAGGTATTCAGAACAGCAAACAAAATATATCCTTGTAAGCGATGTCTTAATTCATTTCATACAAAAGAACGATTAGAACAACATTCAAAATATTGTAGTAATCATAAATCAGCTGTAATTACAATGCCTAAACCTGGTGAAAAGATTTATTTTGAAGATTATAATAAATCTATCATGCACCCATTTGTGATATACGCTGATTTTGAATGTATCCTTAAAAAGATAAATACTGCTTCTCCTAATCCAAAAGAACCATATACAAATAAATATCAAAAACATATTCCTTGTGGTTTCTGTTATTATATCAAATCATCTGTTGGAGAAAAGTATAACAAACTTGAACATTATCGTGGAAAAAATGCTTCACAAGAGTTTGTAAAACGATTAGAAAAGGATTGTATAAGACTCACTAAATTAATGAAAGAAACAAATGAACCGATGAAATTAACCAAAGAAGAAAAATTAGAATTTAGAATGAACAATATCTGTCATATTTGTGAGGGGGAAATTAAGGAGTCTAAAGTTAGAGACCATTGTCATCTTACTGGTAAATATAGAGGTCCCGCTCATTCCTGTTGTAATCTTAATTATAAATTACCTTCTTTTATTCCAGTCTTTCTTCACAACAGCGCCAACTATGATACACATCTATTTATAAATGAACTTTCAAAAACACCAGGGAATATTTCTGCCATAACAAACACAAGTCAAAAGTATATTTCATTTTCAAAAATGATATTCACAAAACCTTTAACTCGTATTAGGTTTCTAGATTCTTACAAGTTTATGGGAACACCACTAGCCTACCTCGCATCAAATCTAAGCTCCACGGACTCTTTTCCAAATCTTAATTCATTCTTTCCAAAAGAGGAAATTCTCACTAAAGAGGAAATTCAGATTAAAGAGAGAATTCAAAGTAAAGAGGAAACTCTAATTAATGAAGAAATTCTAACTGAAGATGAAATTCTAATTATAAAGAAAATTCGAACTAAAGAGGAAATTCAGATTAAAGATGAAATTCTGATTAAAGAAGGAATTCTTACAAGAGAGGAAATTCAAACAAGGAATGAAATTAAAAGCAAAGAGAAAATTCTTACAAGTAAGGGAATTTATCCTTATGATTATATGGATTCATTTATGAGATTTAAAGAAACACAACTTCCTTCAAAAGAAAGTTTCTATAATAACCTTTATGAAGAAGAGATAAGTGATAAGGAATATAAACACGCACAAGAAATATGGAAAATATTTAAGATAAAGAACCTTGGAGAATATCATGATTTATATCTAAAAACAGATGTTTTATTGTTAGCTGATGTGTTTGAGGCTTTTAGAACACTCTGTCATAATAAAAATTGTTATGGATTAGACCCTGCCCACTATTTCACAGCTCCTGGTTTAGCTTGGAGTGCAATGTTGAAAATGACAAAACAAGATATAGATTTAATCAGTGATGTTGATATGCTTTTGATGATTGAGAAGTCCAAGAGAGGTGGAATATCACAAGTATGTTCAAAAAGATATGCGAAAGCAAATAATAAATATCTCCCAAATTATGATAGTGAAAAAGATAGTAATTATTTGATGTATTTTGATGCTAATAATTTGTATGGATGGGCAATGTCTCAATCTCTGCCTTATGGTAAATTAGAGTGGGTGGAAGAAAAGGATTATGAAAAGGCTTTGATGAATATTGTTATTTCTTCTCAAGAGGAATTGAATGACGAAGAAGAAGGTTATTATTTTGAAGTTGATTTGAGGTACCCGAGTGTTCTTCATAATAAGCATAAAGACCTTCCTTTTGCATGTGAGAAAGAAACCCCAAAGAAAGAATGGTTCAGTGATTATCATAAAAGTTTTAATATTAAAGGCAAATCAACAGAAAAGTTATTAACAACATTCTATGATAAAGAGGGATATGTTTTACATCAGAGAAGCTTAAAACAGTTTTTGAGAGAAGGATTGAGAGTAGCTAAAATTCATAGAGTTTTAAAATTTAAACAAAGTCCTTGGGTGAAAAAGTATATTCAATTCAATACAGATATGAGAGCAAATACAAAAGTAAAATTTGAAGGGGACTTTTATAAATTAATGAATAATGCTGTATTTGGAAAGACTATGGAAAATGTTAGAAACAGGCAAAACATTAGATTCGCAACATCTTGGAAAGAAGCTTCGAGATTGATAAATAAACCAAGTTTTGAGAGAGAAGAGGTTTTTTCAGAGAACTTTTCTGCAATTCATATGAAAAAGGAAAGTATTGTAATGGATAAACCAATTTATATTGGAACAGCAGTTCTTGATTTATCAAAGATATTGATGTATGATTATTTGTATAATGACTTAAAGAAAGAGTATGGTGAAAATGTTTCATTGTTGTATATGGACACTGATAGTTTTATCCTAGATATAAAAACTGATGATGTTTATGAAGATATGAAGAAAAATATTGGAGTATATGATACAAGTAATTTCAGCAAGAAGAGTGAGTTATTTTCCAAAAAGAATGAAAAGGTTATTGGTAAGTTTAAGGATGAGTTGGGTGGAAAAGTAATGAGTGAGTTTATTGGATTGAGAGCAAAGGCATATGCTTATAAGTATGGTGAACAGATTGATAAGAGGTTAAAGGGAATAAAGAAATATGTAATAAAGAAATCAATAACTTTTAGAAATTATTATAATTGTTTGATGAATAAGAAAGAAGAATATAGGAAAATGAATACAATAAGAAGTTATAAACATAACATATATAGTGAAGAAGTAAATAAAAAGGCATTAGGAGCCTTTGATGATAAGAGATTTATTTTAGATAATGGAATAGATTGTGTTCCATATGGATATTGTATGATAGAGTGTATAAAATAGATTATGTTTTAACGATGGGAAGATGGGTTAGGGTTTTTTAAGGGCTACCGCCTGGTTTTTTCACAATATATAAATGGTTAAACCAAGTATTAATCAAACTAAAGAGTGGAGAAAATCTCAGTCTTGGTATATAAATGGAAAACATAATGAATGTGAAAAATATCAAATAAGTCTTATTGAAAAAATAACTAAAACAAAGGTAAATAAAACAAATAAGCGAATTAATTTAAAAACTAGTAAGTTAGAGGATGTAAAGAAAAAAATGAATATCCTTGAATGGACTGAAAACTTTGATGGTTATCAATTGAACAATGAAAAAACAATTTACTCTAATCTCAAAATGATATGTGGCTCAGGAGGTGGTCAGATGAGAGCATTAAGAGAAGTTTATCATTTCGTAATGGCACAAATGGGGTATCTTAAAAAATATAAAGATTCAAATGTTTTGTTTGTCAATATTTTAGATGGGGATTATTGTGCAAAGAAAATTAAACTATTGAAGGAATTTGAGAATGAACAAATCTTTATAGGTTCAATGAGTGAGCTGTTCAACCCCCAGGTGTTCAATTCAATGAGGTTCAACCTCCAAGTTAAAAGGGGAGACAAATAAATATACTTTGGGATAAAAAGGGGATTTATTTTTAGGGAAAAAAATATGAATCGCTGAAAATCCCCCATTCATTTACATGGGGAAAAGTGAGCCAGAATCAGTATTCTTACCCTACTTATATCTATACATATATATATATATATATATATATATATATATATATATATATATATATATATATATATATATCTATACATATATATATATATATATATATATATATATATATATATATATGTATATGTATATATATATATATATATATATATATATATATATATATATATATATATATATATATATGTATAGATATAAGTAGGGTAAGAATACTGATTCTGGCTCACTTTTCCGGCTCACATATATATATATATATATATATATATATATATATATATATATATATATATATATATATATATATATATATATATATATATATATATATATATATATACATTCTGGCTCATATATATATATATATATATATATATATATATATATATATATATATATATATATATATATATATATATATATATATATATATATATATATATATATATATATATATATATATATATATATATATATATATATATATATATACATATACATATATATACATATACACACGAGCCTGGTGTTGGCGCAGTGGTAAGGGCAGTGGCTTGGGACCCAAGAGGTCCTGAGTTCAAGCCCCGTTGGGACACTGAATTAATATATGTATGTATATGTATATATATATGTATGTATATGTATATATATATATATATATGTATGTATATGTATATATATATATATATATATATATATATATATATATATATATATATATATATAATAAATATATATATAAACCAAGTCGAAAACACCAGGGGGTTGACTCAGCCTGCCATCCTTCCGAGGTCGGCAAAATGAGCACTAGTTGTACTGGGCCCGGTGTATGCCCCGGTTAGAATAGGTGTACCATATCCCTGTGTGTCGTAAGAGGCGACCAGGGTTGCGTCAGGAAGGGCATCCGGCGTAAAAACCTATGCCAAATCATTATGCGGACAACAAAACGAATTTCCATACCGGATCGGTCGAGGCCCGGGTTACCAACGACCGCCACCGGTACCGGTGGTCAGCAGGGTACCAGTGGAAATTGTGCTACTGCTGGGCGAAGGAGGAGAAGGAGACGGGGAAGGCGAGTCCGGAGGCAGTGGGAGAGGGGGAAGGGTAGAAGTGTGGAGGTGAGAGTTGGAACTCTGAATGTTGGGACGATGACTGGCAAAGGGCGAGAGTTGGATGATATGATGGAGAGAAGAAAGGTGGACATACTGTGTGTACAAGAGACCAAGTGGATGGGGAGTAAGGCGAGGAGCATTGGAGGTGGTTTCAAACTGTTCCACCATGGTGTGGATGGGAGGAAAAATGGTGTCGGGATAATCCTGAAGGAAGATCATGTCAAGAGGGTATTGGAGGTGAGGAGGGTGTCTGACTGAGTGATGAGTGTGAAGTTGGAAATTGAAGGGGTGATGATGAATGTCATCAGTGCATATGCCCCACATATGGGGTGTGAGATGGAATATAAAGAAGATTTCTGGAGTGAGTTAGATGAAGTGGTGGAGAGTGTATCCAAGGATGAAAGAGTGGTGATTGGAGCAGATTTCAATGGACATGTTGGGGAAGGGAATAAAGAGGATGAGGAGGTGATGGGGAGGTACGGTCTCAACAAGAGAAATGTGGAAGGGCAAATGGTGGTAGAGTTTGCAAAAAGAATGGAAATGGCAGTGGTAAACACGTATTTCAAGAAGAAGGAGGAACACAGGGTGACATACAAGAGTGGAGGAAAGTGCACACAGGTGGATTACATCTTAAGTAGGAGATGCAACCTGAAAGAGATTAGTGACTGTAAGGTTGTGGCAGGGGAGAGTGTAGCTCGACAGCATCGATTGGTGGTCTGTAGGATGACTTTAGAGGTGAGGTTGAGGAAGAGAGTGAGGGCTGAACCAAGGACCAGATGGTGGAAGCTGAAGGAGGAAGACTGTTGCGTGAAATTTAGGGAGGAGGTGAGACAGGCGTTGGATGGTGGTAAAGATGGGTGGGATGATTGGGCAACGACAGCAGAAGTTGTGAGGGAGATAGCTCGGAAGGTACTTGGTGTGACATCTGGACAGAGGAAGGAAGATAAGGAGACTTGGTGGTGGAATGAGGAAGTACAGGAAAGTATAAGGAAGAAGGGGTTGGCGAAAAAGAAGTGGGATAGTCAGAGAGATGAAGAATGTTGGCAGGAGTACAAGGAGTGGCGTCGAAAAGCAAAAAGAGAGGTGGCTAAGGCCAAGCAAAAGGCATATGACGAGCTGTATGAGAAGTTGGATACAAAAGAAGGGGAAAATGATTTATACCGATTGGCAAGACAGAGGGACCGAGCTGGGAAGGATGTGCTGCAGGTTAGGGTGATAAAGGACGCAAATGGGAATGTGCTGACGAGCGAGGAGAGTGTGTTGAGAAGGTGGATGGAGTACTTTGAGGAGCTGATGAATGAAGAAAATGAGAGAGAGAGAAGGTTGGAAGAGGTGGAGATAGTGAATCTGGAAGTGGGGTGGATCAGTAAGGATGAAGTGAGGACTGCTATGAAGAAGATGAAAAGTGGAAAGGCGTTTGGCCCAGATGGTATACCAGTGGAGGCATGGAAGTGCTTAGGAGAGATGGCAGTGGGGTTGTTAACCAGATTGTTTAATAAAGTCTTGGAAAGTGAGAGGATGCCGGAGGAGTGGAGATTAAGTGTACTGGTTCCGATTTTCAAGAATAAGGGTGATGTGCAGAGCTGTGGAAATTACAGAGGGATAAAGTTGTTAAGCCACACCATGAAGTTGTGGGAAAGAGTAGTGGAAGCTCGGTTGAGAGGAGAGGTGACGATCTGTGAGCAGCAATATGGGTTTATGCCAGGAAAGAGCACCACTTATGCGATGTTTGCTTTGAGAATGTTGATGGAGAAGTATAGGGAAGGCCAGAAAGAGTTACATTGTGTGTTTGTGGATTTAGAGAAAGCTTATGATAGGGTGCCAAGAGAGGAGTTGTGGTATTGTATGAGGAAGTCGGGAGTGTTGGAGAAGTATGTGAGGATCGTGCAGGATATGTATGAGGACAGTGTGACAGCGGTGAGGTGTGCGGTAGGAATGATGGACTGGTTTAAGGTTAAAGTGGGATTGCACCAAGGATCGACTCTGAGCCCTTTCCTGTTTGCAATGGTGATGGACAGGTTGACGGACGAGATCAGACTGGAGTCTCCATGGACCATGATGTTCGCGGATGACATCATGATCTGTAGGGAGAGTAGGGAGCAGGCTGAATCGAGCCTTGAGAGGTGGAGGTACGCACTGGAGAGAAGGGGAATGTTAGTCAGTAGGAGTAAGACGGAGTACATGTGCGTAAATGAGAGGGAGGGTGGTGGTATGGTGCAGTTGCAAGGAGTTGAGGTGGGGAAGGTGGATTGGTTTAAATACTTGGGATCAACTGTCCAAAGTAACGGAGAGTGTGGGAGAGAAGTGAAAAAGAGAGTGCAGGCAGGATGGAGTGGGTGGAGAAGAGTTGCAGGAGTGATTTGTGACAGAAGGGTAGCTGCAAGAGTGAAGGGGAAAGTATACAAGACGGTAGTGAGACCAGCTATGTTGTATGGTTTGGAGGCGGTGGCGCTAACAAAAAGACAGGAAGCAGAGCTAGAGGTGGCAGAGTTAAAGATGCTGCGATTCTCGTTGGGAGTGACGAGGATGGATAGGATAAGAAATGAGTGTATTAGAGGGACAGCGCAGGTAGGACGGTTTGGAGACAAAGTGAGAGAGGCGAGATTGAGATGGTTTGGACATGTGCACAGGAGGGAAACGGAGTATATCGGGAGAAGGATGTTGAAGATGGAGCCGCCAGGCAGGAGGAGAACAGGAAGGCCAAAGAAGAGGTTCATGGATGCGGTGAGGGCGGACATGCGGGTGGTTGGAGTGTCAATGGAAGATGTGGAGGATAGAGCAAAATGGAGACAGTTGGTCCGCTGTGGCGACCCCTAGCGGGAGCAAGCCGAAAGAGGAAGAAGATACATATATATATATATATATATATATATATATATATATATATATATATATATATATATATATATATATACACATATATATATATACATATACATATACATTTATGTATATATATATATATATATATATATATATATATATATATATATATATATATATATATATATACATATACATATATATATATATATATATATATACATATATATATATATATATATATATATATATATATA
>NC_140978.1:35587843-35595343 GCF_056783735.1 Eptatretus burgeri | reverse complement strand
CAAATAAAAGTGTGTGTGTGTGTGTGTGTGTGTGTGTGTGTGTGTGTGTGTGTGTGTGTGTGTGTTTGTGTCTCCTCCTTAACTCCAAAACTATGAAACCTAGCAACCTGAAACTTTACATGCATACGAAGGGAACTCCAAGGAAGTGCATGAATGAAAATTGGGTGTTTGAGTTCATTAAAAACACCACTTTTGAAGATAATCAACGGCCTTATTTGATTACACTGAACAACAAGAATTTTTTACTGGAGATGTGTAAAGTGATTTAGACTAATTTGGGTACGCTGATTTCAAAAATCATAACCGTTTTGCTGTATCACGTCAGGATTTTCAGTAACAGAAATATTCCCATTGCCTAGAAGTCAGGATTTCAATGAAATTTACAAAAATTCATTTATTCATTTATTTCATCATGAATGCTTCAAAATTATAGAAATTACAGAAAAACTCCACTAGAATGTAATTAAAAATGCTTTAGGCATTTGGCTTTGCGTTTGTGCTGCTCTGTGTCAGTTTCACGATGCAGGAACCAGCAGAAATCGCCCATCATGTTCGGGTTGTGCCGCCCTTGGTAACGCGTCTCCATGAGTGAAATCTCTTGGTGGAATCACTCGCCGTGCTCATCCGAGACTGCTCCCAAGTTGTAAGGGAAGAAGTTCAGGTGCTGGTGTGGGAAATGGATTTTCAGGGACATCCTGGAGCCAAGTTTCCTGAAGGACTCCAGCAGCTGCTGCACTATTTCTTCATAGTTGTCCGCGCGCTCGTTCCCCAAGAAGTTGTCCGTCACAGCTTTGAAGCTCCTCCACGCTGCTGGCTCTTTGGGGTTTAGAGTTGTCGGAAAAGTTTCGTCCTTCATAATCTGTCGGATTTGCGGTCCAACAAAGACACCAGCCTTGATCTTGGCCTCCGACAAGGTGTTGCCAAACTTTTCCTTGAGGTATAAAAACCCACGCCCATTCAGATCCATTGCCCATCCAAAACTTTTCATCAAGCCGAGCTTTATGTGGAGTGGTGGAAGGAAAACCTTGGCTGGGTCGACAAGGGCGACATGCTTCACGTTGTGTCGACCAGGTACATGCTCTTTTCGCTCTTCCCAATCTTTCTTCGTCCAGTGATTCTTGTCGTCTCTGCTATCCCAGAGACAAAGGAAGCACATGTATTTCGTGTAGCCTGACTGCAGCCCTAACAACAGCGCCACCACTTTCAAGTCTCCGCAGATGTGCCAGTTGAAGTCATTGTACTTGATGGAATCAAGCAGCTGCCGCATAGTCTCATAGGTCTCTGTCATGCCGAACGCGTGAGCCAGTGGGACTGATGGTTTCTCGTTGCCATTGTGGAGCAAAACAGCCTTCAAGCTGTTCTTCCCCGAGTGGATGAAGAGGCGCCAGTCTGCAGGATCGTGATCACACCCAAGTTCTTTCAACAGACCGTTGATGTCACTGCAGAATGTCATCGTGTCTTCCATCTCAAAGAACTCAGCCATGTCTCTGTGACGTGCTCTGAACAAGGATATCTTGGTGTTAGGTTCAAGTAGATTCCACTGCTGCAGCCTTGATCCAAGCAGCTCTGCCTTCGCCTTTGACAGCGAGAGATCTCTTACAAGATCATTTAAGTCTCCCTGGTTCAGAAGGTGTGATTCTTGAGTGTCGGGTTCAAAAGGTTCATCATCACCATCCTCTTCACCACTGATTACAGCTATGTTCTGATCAGCTGGAGGTGTTGGAACGGGGTTCTCGTCATCATGAGGCACAGGTTTACGAGCAGAGACGCAGTCAGCGTACTTGATGTGACCTTTATTCTTCTTGTTGAAGCCAGCGATGCTTGTGCAGCAGAAATAACAATCATCATGATGATTCTGCGGCTCACGCCATATCATGGGCACCGCAAATGGCATGCTCGCGCGCTTGCCCACCAACCACTGAGTCAAGGTTGTGTGACAGCTTGTGCAGCAGATGTGTGGTGCCCAGCTCTGTTCTTGGTCCCCCACCTTACACCCGAAGTAGTGAAAGTAGGCGGCCTTCATTTTCACTGCTGTAGATATACTTCGCTGTTGATCTTTTTTGGTATACCGACCACAGACATAACAGAAGTTGTCAGGATGATTGGTACAGGAACGCCTACTCATCTTTATCTGAAAGAAAGAAATATAACACAAGTTAACAACAATTGTACGAAATAGACATGTTAAAGACATGTAAATTTCATTGAAATCCTGACTTCTAGGCAATGGGAATATTTCTGTTCCTGAAAATCCTGACGTGATACAGCAAAACGGTTATGATTTTTGAAATCAGCGTACCCAAATTAGTCTTAATCACTTTACACATCTCCAGTAAAAAAAAAATTTTGAAATTTGTTGTTCAGTGTTATATCCTTTATCACGCGCATCCTCAGTCACCTAGCTCTCTTTGGGGTTTTCAGGCATATCCTGGGTTACCTTGCTGGGGTCTGAAGTTGCTATGTTTATTAGCCTGCTGAAGCATGCCTTGACTTGGAACAGGCTGCAACAATATCTTAACGATAAAGTTTTTTTTTTCACTTTCCTCACTCATATTATCGAATGCCTGTTCATCATAGCTACAAATTGCTGGATACATTGCAATGGTTATAAACGCCCGAGATGCAAGCGTTCATGGCTATATTTCATTTCCGTACATGCCATAACCTTGAGAATCTTTTAAACGAAGCCGAATTACAAAATTTCAGCTCCAGAATTAAACTTAGCAGCAGTTCCGACTGATAAAAAAGTGGTCATTTGTCCAATTCAGGTATTGCTCGGGTGTCTCTGGGAGTTGGTTAATACAATGGATCATTGCTTACCAAGCCAACCGTTCCTTTTCAACCGTTTCATTGCAGTGCCTCCTTAAATGCTTAAGCCACTTGGCGAGCGCTCTACAATATTCGCACTGTTACTGAATACTGTATATCGATCGACTTGGATAAAGTTTAGGAGCCACTCACGTGTGTTCTTAGCCACGTGTTGTTCTGTGGTGCAACAGGCAGTGGCTATCTTGCAGAAAATGAGAAATTTATTTTACATCACGTTTCTCCTTTTTGTACAATCTTCTATAATATGACCCATCACTTCGGCATCAAAAAATACAAATAAAACTTAAATGTTTCATTTTTGAAAGTTTATTCAACCGTTTCATGGAGTGCTTGGAGAAGCCGCTTAGCACGCATTATTCAAGCTTCAATGTCGATACCGCAATTTAATACTGGAGTTAGGATGGGAAAATAAATTATATGATCACAATTCGTAAAGAAATGTTTTCTGTTGTTATGACGTAATGAATCGCCACATCAAGGCAGGAAAGCCAAGAGGTATGCTCGTTAAAGCTGTCGAGCCTTGGTTTGAATCCCGAACCAGCTATAAACTGTCATCCTGGTGTTTCACAGGCAGGGTGATTCATTATTGTGTGTGTCATCTCTCGGACGGATGTTAAACTGGGCGTCACATTTGCTGAAATCCCTCTTCCTCCACCCCTCTCTCTCACCTTTCCCTCTCACACCTCTCTCCCTCTCACACCTCTCCCACTCTTACCACTTCCCTTCTCTCACCCCTCCCAACCTCACCCTCTCAACCCCACCCCTCTTCCTATTTCTGACCCCAACCTCTCTCTATCTATCCCACCCCTCCCCCCTCCTGCTGCTGCCTGCCCCACCCCTCCTCCTCTGTTGAGGAGACTGTAGCATGTACAAATCAGATTTGGAGTGAGCCGACTGGAGGGGTGCTTCCTAGCTCCCCCTTCCTCACTTACCATCCCTCCTCTCCTCTCCCTTCCCTTCCCTCCATCATCTCAGCCTCCCCTGCCTCCCCTCCTTCCTCTCTTGTCCTCTTCTCTTCCTCTTTCTCTCTCTCCCGCCCACCCCATCCTCCACTCTCCCCACTCTTCCTCCCCTCCATCCCTCTTTCTCCCCCTCACCCTAAAATACCCCATTCAGTGAAGCGACATGTTGTATTTGCGAGTACAATGTATTTGTATAAATATCTCGTGTATATTTTTACTATTCGTCATGTATTTCAGTCATTCCATTTGGTGTCGTTTTATGATCTTCGAGAAAACTTGTTTTAAGCTGCTAACTAACTGTGTCGCTCCCTGTGTTGGCATACATGACTGTTGTTATAATGTATTGAAAAGTTCAGTGCTGTATTAGTAAACGTCTGACAAGTTCTTTTAATCTATTGATAAGTTCAGTGCTGTGTTTGTGAATGTGTGACGAGTTGTTTTAATATATTGATCAGTTCAGTGCTGTGTGGTTGCTCTCACAGTCCAAATTATCATCTCCACCACCGAAGGTGAAGAAGTTATGTTTTCACCCCTTTCTGTTTGTTTGTTTCTGTCTGTTTGTCTGTGTACAGGATATCTCAAAAAGTTGTAGACGGATCCGGATGAAATTTGGTGGGCAGGTTGCGTATGCGACAAGGACGAAATGATGTGATTTTGGTGAAGATCCGGAACCTGATCCGACTACTAGAATATTTTAAGTGATTCTTCACCATTTTGAGAAAGGGCTAAACTAATATATCGCACGATATCTCAAAAAGTTGTGGATTGATTCGGATGAAACTCGGTGGACAGGTTGGGTACGTGAACACGCCTAATTGTTTCAATTTTGGTGAAGATTAAAATCTGGATCTGGATACGAGAATTATTTAATTTTTAAAGTGATTCTTCACCATTGAGAAATAGGGTCAATGCCGATATGTAGCATGATATTTCAAAAATGTATTGGGCCCAATATGTTCTTGTGGATCAGGCATTACGTGGCAGAGGTTTGCGCTCTCCTGAGTGCCCTTCTAGTTTCACCTGTAACCGTCCCATAAAATAGCTTCTTCGGAATGTTGCTGTTTAAGAAAGGCATTCGTACAATGTGGAATGGAGAATCATCTCGTTTATCAAATAATTTGGTGTGAAATTTATTATTATTGATGTTTAATTTTCATTCGAGTTATTATATATATATATATATATATATATATATATATATATATATATATATATATATATATATATATATATATATATATATATATATATATATATATATATATATGAACATATGTATCATCATGAAGCTGATCAAATACAAACCCATTACTAATTGATAGTAAATTATCAATGAATCTGAAGATGTTTCCACACCTTCATGCAGTTGTTACTTTATTTCTGCACAAATTCTGGACCCAATCAGACTCGTACATGTGCAGGAACAAATTTACAAAGAAAGGGGCTGGATGTGAACCCATAAGGAGCCGGATCTGAACCCATGGGTATCCCCACTGCCTGCTGAAGTATCTCATTGCCAAATGGAAAGAAACTGTTGCTTCGGAGAAACTGAATATTTCCTTTAAGTTTATTTTTTGAAAAAACTACATCAATATTGATTTTCCTTTTGAGACCAGTTTGCGCTTTTTTTTTTGACAGACTTTAATGTGTACTTTATTACCTCCAGCAAACGCTTTCTCTACCGCTCTGTCCAATACGGTCACGAGCTTGTCATGTGGAAAGTTTGTGTATCATGCAGAAAAATAACAAGTTGATAAACATTTAGTCTGACCTTTATTATTATTAATGTTCTGGATACTATCGATTTTAGGTTTGGAATTATCAATGATCCAGAATAAAACCTCGCCTTTTCATGGTAGTTTGTTTCAGCATTTATAAATTAGTTTCATCACCCCTGTAACTGTTTTCCTACCTGACTGTTTTCAAACTACAATCTCTACTTGTGATGATGAATCTCATCTTACAAGGGTTTTTTGTGCATTTTTGGGATCCAGTAAATGAATGGTAATTTATGATGTTTATCTGGAACTAACAGTCTTATCGCTTTTGAGTGATTCATATGGTGTTGCATCAAGTCTATTTTATTATCGATACTTATTTTGTTGGTCTTTGAAAGTCCAGTCTTGAACTCCAATTCTTCCAAAAGTGTTTGAATGTAGAATGATTTGCATACAAATACAATATTATTATTTGCTTTGTTAATTGGAATAATAGCATGTCATGTTTGAAGTGGTTTTAAATACTGTCTTGTCTCTGCATTTTTTAAAATTACTTTCAGATTATTGATTTGAACTTTTCTTTCCTACAACTATAAAACCATTGTGTTTATCAATTTGTTCTCTCATCCATTCCGTCAGTCCTATCATTGGAAGTTCCATTGCTTTATTCCAGTTAATCCTCTCATTTTCTCGATAATTTTGTCCTTTTGTAAGTAATGCACGTAATTTTCTCTTTCACTATTCTGAGATCACCTGTGATAATGTGTTCATGATGTGGATCTTTAAATATGGAATGGTCACAATTACAATGATTTGTGTTATTTAACCATTCCTCTATGTCTATAGATTGCACAGTTTCCATATAGTTGAAGATTTTTCCCCTAATTGCATGTCGTAAAGTGCACACAACCCTTGGTGGCTCTCTCTGTTGTATTGTTTCAGGAAGTTTACCCCACACTTCCTTCTGTTGTAGCATTTTCTCCATATTGATCATTTCCACCCCTTTGTTATCAAACATAATTTTGATGATGTCATTTTCTTCTCTACAATTAACTTATTTGGATTTCTCTTTGTAAATTTTATGGTCAATCATGTCCAGAATAATTGCTTCCATGTGTTGGATGGATTGGGCGTTCCTCTTGATCATCCTCTTCCATTAATCTGTTTACGATTTGCCAAAGTTCTTTCAGTTGTTGATTTTTTCAAGTATTTATTTTTAAAGTGAGCAAGTGCACGCACGCATGCACGCACAAATATGTCCCAAATGCTGCCCTCTGGTGGATCTGAAAGCATTTCTGCATAATTGGTGATTCATTTGGAGTGTGTTTTTGAGTTTGGAGGAGCAGTCAATAGAGGAAAACATTTTTGGGTTGGCTCAGGTTGGAAAACATTCCAACCTGAGCACCTGGAGTTTGATGTTGGCACCCCATGTTGAAGGCCATATACAGTGTCAGTTTGTGTCACAATATCTTCAATTCCACATAAGAGTATGCTGGTGTCCCCTAATGGCCTTATCCCATGTGTGATATGTATCAAAGCTGATCCTCCATATGGCTCATAAAGACTGGTGAAAGGATGCTTCATCTGAGACATCATTCAAAGGCAATGTCGATGAACAACATGGGGTTGGGGTGTGGGGGGGAGGGGAGGATAGGAAGAATACTAAATGATGCTCCAACAAGCCATCAAAAGTGCCAACAGTTAAATGTACAGGGATGCACATTAACAGGGTGAGAATAAAATAAATAAATGAAGACAAACTTAAAACTCCTAGTTGACTAGGAGTCAACACGCTTTAAATGGTCAATCAGAGCCATAACCAGCTCTTACTTTTCAGCAGGCATCTGATCGTACCGTCTCCCCATCACCATGAGCACATCAAAGGCTGATTTCTGGTCCGTTGAAGGCTGAATATCAGCATCTCGCAGGGAAACTTTGACGTACTTGGCACCAAAATCTTTCAATACGAACAGCGGTGTACAACTTTCGAC
>NC_140978.1:35555343-35582843 GCF_056783735.1 Eptatretus burgeri | reverse complement strand
AACTCCGCTTCCCCCCGATGGTCATGTGGGATGGGCTTGAGCACAGTGATATGGCTGTGCAAACTTCGCATTTCATGATGGGTGAATGGGATGACTTTTGGCAGAGCAATGTGGCCACACAAACCCCGCTCCCTATGGCGGATGAGCGGGACGATCCTGGTCATAGCAACATGGCCACACATACTTCGTTCCCTCTGACGAAATAGTGGGATGGCCAAGGGAAGAGCATCATGGCTGTGTAAACCCCCCATGGTGGATGAGCGGGTTGGCCTTGGGCAGAGGAACATGGCCACGTGTACTCTGCTCCGTTTGACAGAAGAGCCGGATTACCATGGGAAGAGCAACATGGCCATGCGAACCTCCCTCCCATCGGTGGATGAGCGGGTCGGCCTTGAGAAAAGCTGTAAAACATTTGATGATAGACAGCCAAATCCTCAAAGCTCGCAGCTGTGTAGGAACAAGGTGGCTTCCTTGATGCACCTCAGTCCAATTATTACACAAAAACGTACAGCAGCAACAGGATTATGTGACGTAGAGCCCAATACAAAACTTGGCCGTGTCCAGTTTTCAGCAGCCATTGTAAGTGGTGCTGGTGCAGGCGATGACAACAATGGGTGGCTGGCAGCCACTGGCAGTGCCACTGAAGCCATTGTTGATATCGACGGGGGATCGAAGGCCACTGGCGGTGCTGGTTTCCAGCATCCACAGTGATATGAGTTTGGTGGCCACCGGGACAGACATCTCGGCCATTACTCCTCTATGCTCCAAAAGTAAGCTCACCAACATGAGGAAGCATTCCATTCAGTGCCGGTTATGTAATTCTTATTACCACTATTCGTGTGTTCAATTGTCTGGGCATCAGGCGGCAGTGCTTACAACCAATTGGTCATGCGCTGCCTGTGTTGGGATTGCACTGAAGGCCCCGGCCCAACCAATGGACTTTTCCACCTACTTATTGAGATGTCGTAATCATGTTAGAGTACTCAGTAAAGTACCCAAGGGTGCTCGTATCCCTGTCACTGATGCTCTTGGCAAACTTCTCCGTAACGATGTCCTCGAGAACCAGGCCCCCGTGGCCTGGAATCGCCTCCTTGTTTTTTATTACTTTGGCCTTAGGGTGCCCGATAAAGAGGCTCTGGACTCCCCCAATATCTCATTGACTTCTAAAGTCAAGCATCAGGTGGTGGATATTTTGGCAACAGATGCCTTACCTTCCGGCCTCGCCCGGCGTTGAATTAGCCACTCCGGAGGTTCTTTCTGAGCATTCCGTCTGAATCGCGGTTAGCCTTTTTCCATCTGGGTTGGCTGCAGGCCTCGATGGGCTCAGACCGGGACATCTTCAGGTTCTTTTGGGCAAGGAATCTGCTGATGCAGGGGCCCGCTTAGTGTCTTTTCTTACCCTGTTCATTAACATGGTTCTGCAGGGAGAGGTTTCCGAAGCAGTACGTCCTGTTTTTTTTCGGTGCAAATCTTTTTGTTCCAACCAAGAAGGATGGTATTTTTCATGCGATCACTGTGGGCAATACTTTGTGCCATCTCGTGACCAAAGTCGCAGTTTGATCTTTTTCTGATCTTGGGGGTGAGCTAAGTTCTATCCAGTTGGGCTATTCAAAATTAGGTGGGTGTGAAGCAGCTGCTCACGCTGCCAGACTATCTGACAAATCTGCCTCCTAATCGCGTCTTTCTTAAGATCGACATGCGTAATGCATTTGTTTGCTTGAGGCGTGAAGTTTTTTTTTTTGTCTGAAGTGCGAAGGTGCACCCCCCAGTATCTATCTGCTTATCTGGCAGGCATAGTCCAGGCCTTTTGATTTGTTCTATGGCAACGAGGCCATTTATTCAGCAACTGGCATTCAACAAGGTGACCCCTTTGGGTCAGATCTTTTTTTTCCCTGGGCATCGACCCAATAGCCAGGAGAGTTCAGTCAGAGTTCAATATATGGTACCTCGACAATGCATCGTTTGGGGATGAACCCGTGAAAGTGCTGGCTGGCCTCCAGAATGTCATTGCCTGGTTGACCAACATTGGCCTCGAGATCAATGGTTGCAAGTGCGAGTTGACCATCTTCAACCATGCATCACTGGATGACTGTCAACTTACCGACATCATATTTTAAGGTGGTGCTCCCTGATATTAAGATTGTTTTGATTAACGACTGTACTCTTCTTGGTGCTCCGATGTCCCTGAGACCTTTGCCCAAAGCTTTTATCGAGAAACACGGTGACTTGATCTGTATGGAAGGCCGTCTGGAGCAAATTGATGCACATGAAGCATTTGTGCTGCTCAAAAACTATTTAACCCTGCCCAAGCTCCTGTATATTTTGCGTGCGTCTCCCCACCTGAATGATGCACAGCGAGGAGCTCTTGACCGCACCATTTGTGAAACCGTAAGTAAAATCTCCAATGTTGCTTTCAACGATTCTGCTTGGATGCAAGCTATGCTCCCAGTTAAGCAGGGAGGTCTGGGTTTCAGGAGAGCTATTGATATCGCTCTCCATGGCTTCACCTCCTCATTGCTGGCAGTCCGCCCCAAGTCGATTCCGTTCTGTCCGCGTAAGCGGTTTGGCGCAAATAGGGGAGTTGACAGTAGCGGTGTTGTCATGGAGTTCAGCCCATATCGATGTTTGAGAACCCGAAGATCTTTTGGCTGAACCAAAAAGCATGGGACGTTTAGGTTACAAGAGTGTCTTTTGTCAGCCTGTTGAGCAGTGTGGATCAGGTCACCAGAGCCTGTCTTTTGCCCACAGCAACTAAGGAAAGCGGGATATGGCTTCATGCAGTCCCTTTTCCCCTTTTTGGAAACACATCTTGACCCTGAGTCTTTACGGGTTGCAGTTGCACTCCGAGTTGGAGCATCAGTCTGTGAGCGGCATAAATGTTGATGCGGCATTTTGATGGATACACTTGGACACCATGGTCCGTCGTGTCGATCTTTTAGACATTTGGCTTTCAATGATGTGGTCAAACTTGCCCTTTATGGGGCAGGGATACCATCTGTCCTGGAATCCCTTGGTGTAGACCTTGGCGAAAACACCAGCCTGGACGGCTTGACCATTGTCCCATTGTCTCATACAAGAATGGGGAAAGCCTAACCTGGGATTGCACTTGTCGACACTTTCGTCAAATCACACATTTACAATGCAGTCTCAACGGCTGGAGTGGCTGCCACCGATGCTGGAGTTCTGAAACGCAATAAATAGGCCAGCTTCAGCCAAACTTATTTTTTCGAACCAATTGCTATCAAAACAACCGGAGTGTATGGCTGTTCTACGTCCGACATCATCAGTGATATCGGTCGAAGGCTCGTTGCATCCACTGGCGATAGAAAGCAACTGGTTTGGTTCAAGCAGCGACTTAGCTTGGCCGTCCAGCGGGGAAACGCAATGAGCATTCTGGCTTTGGCACGGGAATATCAAAATTCCCCATGAACACCATTTTAACGTCTGTTTTTTTTTTGGGGGGGGGGGTTAGGATTAATACTCATTTATTTTGTTTTATAAATCTTTTTTAAAAAAACTTCAATTTACTTGATTGGAGTTTAATTTTTATTTTATTTTAATTATTTTAAAGTTTATATACAATTAATTTTAAAAAATTATCGTGAACGGGGCAGCGAGATAATGGTCTGTTTAAATTTAATTTTAAAAAATTCATTGATTAATTACTTAATTGTTTTCGATCTATTAATGAGTTATTTATTTTGTTTCTCATCTGGGCAACACCGCAGGCACCTTTTGAGCGAGGATGCTGATAATTGGACACGACAGTGAACAAATGATTTGGCTATAAAGTGTATTTTTGATTAATCAATTAATCGATTAATTATTCATTTTTCCAATGAATTACTTGATTTTCAAAAAGTTACACATTCGGATGAAACAGTGGTGGGTCTGGTATGCGATTAGCCAATTGATTAAGAAATTAATTATTTTACGATTATTATTTATATATTTTAATTCTGCAATCAATTAATCAATCAATAATTGTACACCGCTTCTTCACAATTCCGTCTCCATTTGCTGCACGGCGGCATCGCGTGGCGCCCTCAGCACCCCGGCAATGTCGCGTGCTGGAGTATTTGTTATTTATTTATTTATTTGGCATGGGGGCAGTGTCCTTTGAACGTACCTCTACTTGTTATTATTATTATTATTATTATTATTATTATTATTATTTTATAAATCGATCTCGGGCTCATAGTGAAGCTTCTACATAAATCACACACAGAACAAAGACATGAGTAGACATTAATGTCCATTATCATGAATTTTAAGGACCTTCGATTAGTAGTCATCGGGCAAACACATAAGGTTATATGTGATTTGAACCTGGGATCCCCTGCATCCTGAACTCAGGGTTCAGATGAGAACACCGACTGGTAAAACCGAGCCTTGTTCTCAGACCAGGTCACTTTACTCTGGACATGCTGCCTCTGCTCTTCTAACAATGGCTGGAGGCCCTCAATCTCAAAAATAGATCAGGGCCGTCTCTCTGGACAAACAACTTTGGTCAATTACGGATGGTGGTCTTAGAAGGCTGTATGTGTGTTTAGGACCCTTGATCTATGTGCAAATGTCAGTTATGACTTTCTGTTGCTTCACCCCCTCCCCCACCTTTTCCCACCCTCAAGACTCTGCTCCCTTCTTAGCAGGACTTATGCAATACACTTCACAGATATCTGAGTGTAGGCCTCTGAGCTGTCCAATCCTGAGTTTGATTTCCAACATAATCAGGTCCAATTGGAGCATGCTGTGCTTTCCAATGCCAGCTGGTGTTTTGCCAGCAAGGCATGCTACATCATGGAGCACCCTACCCTGAGCATGTGTCATGTTTTGCATTGCCAGCAGGGGATGCTACAACATAGCCATCCTTTGGAGAACACTTAAGCAGGCTATTCTGTCTCCAGTACAAACCTTGATTAGGCCTCTGGGTCACAACTCTGGGAGATTTGGTAAACCATCTCATCTTATGCAGATCATATCTGGTCTTATAAGCCACTGTAGCGGCTCCACTGAGGGCCCCGTGAATGGACTACAAGATAAGAACACTCAGGAAAGGTATTTTGCTGGTCGTATAAGTATTGGTTGGTCTTCGCAACCGAAGAAGGCCGTTTACATGTAACATGCAAACCACCTAGTTCAGTTGTTTATATAATAGTGCAGAAGGTGCTGCCCAGACATCAACCACACTCTGATGTAGCACACAGTGTGATGTGGTGGCAAGGAAAACTACTTGCTAACCACAGTACAGACAGGAATGAGTGATTTCTTCAAGGTGCTGGTGATAACTCGCCTACTCTTCACAAAGTACACTGTGGGATCTTTACCATCCATCAAATAATGCAAGCAGCTGGGGTACACAGCTTAATGTCCACCCGGAGGAGGGTGCACGTGTACGCATCGATGTATTGCCACGGTCCGAAACGGTCGGGTGACCGTTCATGGTCTCGTCCAGATTCAAACCCAGGCAAGACAGTTTAGAGGAGAGTGCGCATACTCCTAGGCTATCCTTCCACCTCTCATTTGTAAACACAAAAGAAAATGGTATTACAAGTTACCCAAACACATTGACAAGGTATGCCTGGGTAAAAGTGTCAAATGTCCAACAGCGGAGTAAGGTATTGAAAATAAATGGTCTTGGCGTTGTATTTGTCTCATGTCTCCATCGTTTTCATCTGACTATCGCTGAGATTGGAAGACAGGGCCGAATGCCTTCTCAAAGTATATCTGGCTGGTGGTATATATAATCTGATACGCTCTCTCATCCTGTCTTGTTCCCATTACTCTTTCAGCGACTGACCCTTTGCAGCTTTACTAAGGCGAACCTTTCACCCATCACAATCCTCCTTCTCGACCTTTCAAAGTCCAGGTTTTCCTTCTTCTTCTTCTTCTTAATAATGCCACCAATTATCCCCACCTTCTTGTGGGGCCAGCCACAGGAATGGTTCTGGCCAAAGTCTTTCTGGAACCGACTGGCCAGGCCTGATATTCAATGTTCAACTGATGGTCATTTGGTTGAGAACTTGCAACTTGTTCAGGATGCTGGAAATAACTCGCCGACCATTTGTTGGCAGATCGGTCCTCCCGCTTTAGCATCCTTACGATGGACGGTCTCCCAACTTGTGAAACACCAGATGACAGTTTATAGTTGGGTCAGGATTCGAAGCGTGGCTAGACAGTTCAAAGGTGAGTATGCATACCTCTAGTCTCTCCTGTCAGCCCGTGACACTTTGGCTTTTTAACCACCTGGATTGCTGCGCCCTGTGGCATCACCTACCTGTATCTGTCCAATCATGCTCCTCCCTCCACTGCTTCAAGGTTGCAGATCACCGGCATCCCATGTCATCTCTCACCTCTATTCATGATATTTTATTTCAAGTCACAAACCTCCTGCCATACCTTACAACTGATGTTTTTTTGTTCATCGGATTCCAACTCTTTACCTTCTGCCCTTTACCGTCGGGTGAAACCCATTCATCCTCTACCGTTTTGCTGTTACATGAGCCTTGACTTTGCATATTATTATTTTAACACAAATGGACATTCACATTTATATATAACCAATAAATGAGGAGTAGCCATGGAGAATGGTAACCATTCAAGTGTCTGGTCGAGAATATTTCCCTTTATCATTATTGTTGACTGCCTGTCGGATCTTGCCAATATGGCTGCCTATACCCAATAGCTAAATAGGATTAATTTCCTTGAGCTGCAGCGCAAAGGCCTAGTGCTTATTGAGTAATTACCTTTATATTGCTTGCACCGCAATCTAGTTCACTCAATCAAGCAGTCATATTGCTTCATCAAACTCAGGTATTCATCCACACAGATGCAATAAACTCCCCTCACACACTCACCAGTGAAGTTGACCTTACGGATATACCGCAGGAGCTCTCGTCCACTGACGGGGTCCATCTTCATACAAAGGCCCACGTAGTCTGCGCACACGTCTTGGTGCATGTTGTGCAAGGCATGGGCCATCGCGTACACTGCGTCGATGACGAACTGCACTTTTCCCTCTTGCTCGTACGGTGAATCAAAGCCGATCTCCTCGTCTCCTGCAACGTGGACCACATGATGACACGGACAAGGTCAACATTCTGCCTCGAGCTGAGGAATTCACAAGTGGCGGGGCCATATCAATTATTCAAGCACACAGGCATCACTCCAAAATGGACAGAGTGCGTGAAATGCCAATTACAGTACCTGTGAGGTCCTTCATGGTGATGTAATTAACCTTGTTCGGTGTCAATTGCTTTTTGGCCTCGGTGACTAGGTGCCAGGAGTGGTGGACCATATCATGTGTCAATTACTGTTCGTTTCTCCCCCAGAATGCATCGGGCGTGGCTGTAATTAAAGGCCCCGCTCAATTCCATTTCTCTGAGTGACGTGTGAGCTCCTTATCAACCTCTTCAACCCTGTCCAGCAGTCATGAATAATTATGCTACCATTTCGGTAAATGGCAAGGGAAAGTTGCTTTTAACACACAATTCCAAATATCATTGAGCATTCCTTACATCTACCAGGGGCTACAATACAACTGATAGGATAAAACATCAATTACAGAGGTAACTCGAGGGGGAGCACTCAGGAGAGTGCAAAACCTCCACCGCCAATACTGCTGGGTCACTCAAGTGAACCTTATATCTTATTCATTAAATATGATGTCAACAGTGCTGATAGTTATAGTTCTTTTCTCCAACATTTGGTGGGGGGGGGGGGTTGGAAACCACTTAAAACATGTAAAAATGTAAAAAAAAAAATCGAATTTTTTTTGAAAAAAAAGTTGCAAATTTTTTTTCTCTAACAATTTTTTTTTTGGGGGGGGTTGGAAATCACTTAAAACATGTAGAAATGCAAAAAAAAATTCTTTTTTCCGGGGTGGGGGGGGGTTGGAAATCACTTAAAACATGTAAAAATGCAGAATTTTTTTTCTCAAACAATTTTTTTTTTGGGGGGGGGGGGTGGAAATCACTTAAAATATGTAGAAATGCAAAAAAAAAAATTTTCTTTTTTTCCCGGGGGGGGTTGGAAATCACTTAAAACATGTAAAAATGCAGAAAATTCTTTTCTCAAACTATTTTTTGGGGGGTGGAAATCACTGAAAATATGCAGAAATGCAAAAAAATTTTTTTTCTCTAACAATTTTTTTTGGGGGGGGTAACAATTTTTTTTGGGGGGGGTTGGAAATTACTTAAAACATGTAGAAATGCAAAAAACAATTCTCTATTTTTGGGGGGGAGGGTAACAATTTTTTTTTGCAGGGGGGGGGTTGGAAATCACTTAAAACATGTAGAAATGCAAAAAAAAAAATTTCTCTAACAATCTTTTTGGGGGGTGGGGGTTGGAAATCACTTAAAACAAGTAGAAGTGCAAAAAAATTTTCTCTAACAATTTTTTTTGGGGGGGGGGATGGAAATCACTTAAAACGTAGAAATACAAAAAAAAAAAATCTTTTTTGGGGGGTGGCAAAAAAAAATTTGGGGGGGGGGTTGGAAATCACTTAAAACATGTAGAAATGCAAAAAAAACCTTTTTTTCTCTAACAATTTTTTTTTGGGAGGGGGGGACCAAGTCCAAAATTTAATGGCATGAACCTTGGACCATACCTAACCCCCCCACCAAGTTTCGTCGAAATCCGTCGAGGAGTTTTTTTCCGTAAAACTGTTCACAAACAAACAAACAAACAGAAAGGGGTGAAAACAGCAACCTCCATCCATCTTCGAAGATGGCGGAGGTTAACTAGAACGGCATTCGGTAGAGCGCATACTTCCGCCAGGCTGAACACTTTACATTTTGTATCCCAGTGATAGACCGGACATGCATCCCTACCTTAAACAAAATCTAATTGGCTTGTTATTGTCACCGAGCCAACTCATCCACCAAGTTTTGTCATGATCCGTCCAAAACTTTTGAGCTATTGCGCTACATGTCGTTTTTGGCCCAATCTCTCATTCGTTAAGAATCACTTAATATCGTTGTTTCTTTTTTTACGAGTAATTCTTGCATCGAGATCTGGATCCAGATTTTTTTTTTTTACTGAAGTCGAACCAATTCGTCCTTGTCACACACCAAACTTGCCCACCAAGTTTCATCTGAACCCGTCCACAACTTTTTGAGATATTCTGCTCACAGACAGACAGGCAAGCAAACAAACAGGGTTGAAAACATAACCTCCGTCCACCTTCGGTGGCGGAGATAATGACAGGCATTGATATTATCACAATTAATTATTTATAAATGTTGAAACAAAGCTCTTAATGGAGTTAAAGGTATCGAGCAAACTTCATAATCACAGTTGTTTTTTGTTTCCAGGAATCTTATGAGTCTCTTAGAACAATGCAAGAGCCAATGCCATGTATGGCTGTACAAGACATCAGCAGTGCCGACATGACTGTTGAGAGCAAAACAATACATACCAGCCTAATATATCTAGATCAGCTTTAAAAAAATAAAAAATACAAATTATATAAATTTGGAATTTTACTTTATTTCACTTGAATATTCAGTTTTTTCCCACCGATGGTGTCATCATGTGGGATTCATGTGGTCGGGAATTCTGATTTGTCACTCAAGGATCACAGACTTTTTGTGGAGACAAGGCTCAGGGCTGTTATGCGGTACGTTTACTAAATGGACCACAAAGAGAGCTCAGGATAAATTTACTTCTCTTTTTCCAAGATGTAAGCCAAGGTAATATTGCAGATGCACATCGCATTGGTTAGTGAGGACCTCGCACAGGCCAATCACATCTTAAGTGACTGATTCATGATAGTTAGGTTCTTGCAATTGACTTGACAGAATGAGAAAGCATTTTTCTTTATTAACTTATCATGGAAACCTGATTGCTAAAGTGAGGCTCTTGGAATACGGCACTTGTTTCACAAATTGCTTTTGCAAAAAATAAAGGCGGTCAAAAGCCCCCGTCGCCAGCATCCCCCATCCCCAGGTGGGGCGTAACACACAGACATCCATCTGCTTTATGAGGTGATGTAAAACACACAATGATCACACACGAATATTGCTGGGGGCTTCTGTCAAGCACAGCCAACTTGATATTGTAAGAAAATGAAAATGAGCTATCCAACCCAAACATAGTCCAGAACATGCTAATGAGGTGTTTTAATTTCAAATATCGATCAGTATTGACAATTAGAGAAAGAAATATTTTCTCCGTGGGGGGAGGGGGAGGCAATAAACTGACAGTGCGGCTGTGGGGCAAGAATTGGACACAATAAGTAACGAGAACAGCACTCCGTAGCACGCATACCTCCGCCAGGCTGAACAGTTTACGTTTTGTAGCCCACAGATAGACAGATTTAGGCATGGTGTTGGCTTAACGGTTAAAGTGGCTGGCTTAAGACCTTAGGGTCTTGAGTTTGAGCCCCTATCGTTCTGCTGAAACACCACCAGGTGGGTTGACTCAGCCTGTCATCCTTCCAAGGTCAGCAAAATGAGTACCAGCTGACTGGTAGCAGGGGCGCTGCATCAGCGGCGCAGCCGCGCTTACATAAAATGATGCAACCAGCTGCCACAGGCTGCATACAAAACAACAACAGGGCTGGATCAGCATCTGTACCTTAACCAAAATCTAATTGACTTGTTTTCGTCACTTACGCAACTCATTCATCAAGTTTTGTCATAATCCATCCACAAATGTATGAAATATCATGCTATATGTCATTTTTTGACCCATCTCTCAACGGTGAAGAATCACATTAAAATATTTCCGTCTTGGATCGAGATCTTCACCAAAATCTAATCAATTCGACTGTCACACACCCAACCTGTCCACCAAGTTTCGTCCAATTCTGTCGACAACTTTTTGAGATATCCTGCTCACAGACAGACAGACAGACAGACAACCAGGGATGAAAACATAACCACCTTCGGTGGTGGAGGTAATGAATGGAATGAACAACCAGGAATAGATGAAAGAGAGAAGGGGCGGAAACACAGTAATCCACAGATAAGAGGGCTGGACGAGGCAGGGTCAATGGGGTGCAAAAAGGATTGTGCGTATGGATGGGAGATGACATGAGATGGCGGTGCATCACCTGCGAGAAGTCCTGGAGGGAAGAGTGTGAAAGAATGGCCTCTGGAAGGTGCATCCAGAGATGGGAGAAATGAGGAACAAAAAAAAATGGAGTTGAGGTGTGCAATCAGCCTGAAACTAAGCAGCGATAATTTAAAGAACGCATGCATCCTGATATTGTAGATATCGAAAAAGAAAAAAAATAAACTGCCGTTGCTTCAACTATTACGAGGGTCTCTACGTCCGTGTGACATTCTGAAGGCCCCATGCAATTTCACTGCCCACATAATGTCATAAACGTAGCCACCTGAGTAATGAATATAACTTCCAAAGATGCCTTGATTTTAAAGGATTTACAATGTTAATGAATGAGAGAACGAATGACAACGAATTCATAACACCAAATTAAGTTGGGGGTTCTTCAGGAGGTCCTTGAGGAGCTGTTGTCACAGCGTGCCTCCACCTGCATTGATTCTCATACGAGTGATTTTCCTCTCCAATTTCAACACTTCTTGCAGTTAAATCTCACCACATTATAACCAATGAATCATAATTGGTCTTTCCTGCTCAATCCCAGTGGCCTCGAGCAGGATCCAGGAAGATTTCAATTGGCAATTTGACCCCACATACACACCGTACGTCTCAAAGCTCCAGATTGGGTGTTTTATAACTAAGCTTGTAAGTTGTTCAACTATTATCTAGATTTGTTTATAACTATAAACTTGTCTATGACGTTGACAGGTAATCATCTGCACCAGACTGTTCAGCCAGGTCATTTGTAAGTTTCTACAGATGTGATGTTTTAATTGACCAGGAAGTTCGCAATTATTCGCCCTTCCACCCTCTGTTATCTCAGTCACTGCCATCTTGATGTGGGACTTGGTTATCAACACTATCGAGACAAATTTCATTAAAATAATGCATCTACATACTTTGCTCTGCCTTTTAGATTTAAACTCCAGGTCATATTGGAACAGCCCTCGTATCTATGCAAATTTATTTGTTTTTACATATTATTTTGTCTGAAGCGGATCATTGTGCTTTGTGGCCAGCTTTTTAGTGCCTGTACGAGTCGCCATGACACGTGATGGTTGTCCTCTTTGAAATGATGCAGCCATTGTGGTGCCATCCGGTAACTGTTCCTTATTGTCGATCCAGTGGATTATATGTGTGAGTTCGCTTGAATATTGAAGGAGGTAGGGTTCTGTGGTTGACAATGGGCTTTTATGCATCCATTTTTGTGAAGATCTACCTCGATCTAAATTAATAAATATTAGGTCTTTTTGGAGGTCCGTCTAAATAGTAACGGGACTGACTTCACAGAAATGTTATTCCAAAAAAATATATTGAAATCACAGCTTGTCCCCTTCAAAATAGTTTTCCTCCAGTCTCACACACTTGTCCATCTTCTTCTTCCACGCTTCGATGCACCCCCGGAAGGCTTCTTCTGGAATCCTCCGGAGCTCCGTCATCACAGACCTTTTGGTGGCCTCCACATCAGGAAATTGGGTCCCCTTGATCACCCCCTTGAGCTTGGGGAATGGAAAAAAATCACAAGGGACCAAGTCTGGCGAATACGGGGGGTTGCTCCATAGTTGGCACGTTCCTCTCCGCCAAAAACTTTCGGATGCTCAGGGCACTGTGAGCAGGGGCATTGTAAGGGGGGAGCACCCAGGCGTTGTTCTCCCACAGATCCCTCTTCTTGTCCCGGACTGATCTCATGATGTGCCGGAGGATCTCCTTGTACACGTATTGATTCACTGTTTGACCCTGTGGTAGAAACTCGAAGTGGACGATGCCCTTGATGTCAAAAAACGCGATGAGCATCACCTTGACCTTCGACTTCGACATCCTTGCTTTCTTTGGTCTTGGTGATGCCGGACTTTTCCACCGACGACCCTGCCGTTTGGTCTCGGGATCGTACTCGAATAGCCACGATTCATTGCCAGTAATGACTCTCCCGAGCAGGTCTGGATCGTCCTCGAGGCGCTCGATAATGCCTTGACAGACAGTGACTCTTTGGTGTTTCTGGTCCTCGGACAACTGCTTGCGGACCATCTTTGCACACACCTTGCGCATTTCGAGATTTTCAGTGATGATGCTCCAGACAGTGTCCTTGTTGATGGAAAGTTCCTCAGCAATCATCCACACTGTGAGTCGACGATCTGCACACATCATCTGCTTTACACGCTCGATGTTGTTCGCCGTTCTGCTCGTTGAAGGTCTTCCAGACTGGGGATCGTCTTCAACCTCCTCCCGTCCCTCTTTGAACCTCTTGTGCTATTCAAATGCACGTGTACATGGCATCGTTTCTTCTCCGTAGACTTGCTACAGCATTGCGAAGGATTCGGGAGGTGTTTTGCCAGCTTGGCAAGAAACTTTAGATTGGCTCTCTGCTCACGACTCATAGCGCGACGACTCAGACTAGACAACGTGTAAAGCAGGACCTGTAAAAAATCACACAATGAGCGCAGTCAACCATCACCAATCATATATATTGCTGGAATGTTGCGAAAGACTGTGACGCAACCCCTTCATTCAAGTTGTGTAAATGGAGCACACAGCAGGCTCAGTTCCGTTACTTTTAAGACGGACCTCGTACATCAATATTTGCATTTGTGAAGGTCTTTGGGGATCTCAAAGCAGATAACTCTCGGCACAAGTTTGTCAATTACCCATACTGCATACCAGTCAGGTTAAATAGTCCTGAATATCGAATTTGTCCAAGATCTATCATTCAGATGTCCCATCAGGAAACACCTTACACATGTGTATGGCTAAGCACAATTGAGGCTGGATGATAAGCATCAAGGTCACAAGAACCCTCGACTGAAGCAACACATCCATGTTGCAAACCTGGTCCAGAAGTAAAGATTGGCCAAAGTCCTGTTCTACAATGGAGTGAAGAAAGCACAGTAGTTCAGAACATTTGACACTTGGTGACCCTGAAAATGTTTCTTTCAACAGATAGTTCATCTTCGGTGGCGTCAAACCTGAGAGCAATTACGGACCTGAACATAAAAACTACGGCCAATGGCAAATAATTCAACAAGTGACCTATCGGTGTACCTATCATATGGAAAAGGCTTTCACTATTTCAAATAACTTCCAAGAGAAGTCCAGGACAAGGCAGAGCTAAAACATTGTTAATACAAGAACGGCACTCGATAGAGCACATACCTCCACCAGGATGAATAGTTTTCATTTTGTATCCCACTGATAGGTCAGATACATCCTGATATTGTGTCGAACCCTCTGATATTGATATTGTACCTAATACTAGAACAACCTCCGAACCTAACCAAAATCGAATCGGCTTGGACTTGTCACTGACAAACTTCCGACACCAAGTTTTGTCATAATCCATCAACAACTTTTTGAAATATCGTGCAAGATATCGTTTTTGGTCCCATCGCTCAATGGTGAAGAATCACTTTCAAAATTCTTGTATCCGAATCCGGATGTTCACCAAAATCTAATAAATTCGTTCTTATCACACACCTAAGATGTCCACTAACGTTCGCCAGAACCCATCCACAACTTTTTGAGATATCCTGCTCACAGAGACAAACAGACAGACAGACAGACAAACAAACAAACAAACAAACAAACAAACAGGGGTGAAAACTCAACCTCCATCTACCTTTGGTGGCAGAGATGATAATCACAATAAAGCCTTCATGTAAATCAATTAGAAACATTATTTCGGGTCAGAAAAATGAACCATTATTTATGTAATTAGTGCAAATACTGAGGTTTGTGAAATTGCTGTCACGGCGAGTACAGTCTCAGGATATTAGATTCAACTTTTGTGATGCTTACACTCGATATCGGAGCTCATCTGGTTATTTATAAAAAAAGTACAAGTCGTTTTGGAATGCCTGGCATGAAATATCAATCTGATTTAGTTGTCACGTATAAGGACGGTCAATGTAGGATGAAATAAGCCGGTGATAAAAGAGGCCAAATATCCTCATAACGAACAGTTATGACTGTCAAGCCAGGAGCTTCAATCAAGCAATATAAGAGAGAAAACCATCGTCTTCAAAATTATTTGAATAAAACAATAGATTTCTCAGAATCGAAATATAAGCTGATCGTGACTCTTGCTGACGGATTGCCATTCTTAGTGAGAGTGCGATGCTTTAAACAGAAATTTATGGAATAATGGGTGCAGAACAGACAGCTTTGCATCGATCAAAGTCCACGGCTGGTACGAGAAGTGAGAAATATGTGAAAGAACAGAGTCAAAGGTCAAATCCCACCAAAGAATTGGTACACCGAATAGATTTCAGCCCTGCCAATGGTGCTTCGATTGATTTGACACTTTCCCTCAAATTCGACTTCAGTATGAAAACGAGGCAGGAGAAAGCAGGAATGATGCAGTCAAGGAAGGAGCAATTCGTTCTTAGCTGCTGCTTTATGGCGATCTACATTCCATCCATAACTCCAAGACGGTATAAGCATCAATATCTTGGGACCAGTCGGAGCAATGTTTGTGAAAAATTCCTTCATGGTTCATCTGCTTAGCTCACTTTGAAAAGAGATAGCTAGATAATGAAGTCAAGTGAGCAGAGTAAGCACTAAGCAGCATGAAAGAGAGTCCTTTGAGGCTTCATTTTCACTTCCCAATTTTTCCTTTGTTCCTTCGGTTGGCATCCGATTCTAAGCGTGTTCTCTTCAAAGGCAGAATGATAACTCAGTTGGTATTGAGCTCACCTATTTCCAAGTTTGATATTCACTGTACACCACTATACACCACCATTTCCCTTTGGGCAACCCTGTGGTCATCCAGACTATTTTTGAGAAATGAGTTTCTGCAGTTCTCCCAATAGTTCACAACTAAATATAAAGAGAATACACCATGCCACAGCATTCCACTGAAAAAAAAAAAGAAAAAAGAAGAAGAGATTACAACTGTAAGAATGGTTCGGCAATAGATTGCAGCAGTGTTCACCTCCATATCCTGCAATAGGTCCAGAGGGCAAACTGTGATAAAGCACCGAAGTGCATCATGGGTAATTTTCACGACAGGCAGGATCGTTGCTACAGCAACAGGGTAAGATTGTGCTGAAAAGCAAGTGCAGACCTTTTATTAGTTGTGTTGGTTTATAAAACACGAGGATAGATTTAGAAAAAGGAAATGACCACCGAGGCTCATGGATTGCTCAAGCATCAAGAAGCCCCCCTCTGTTGAAGAGTTCGGGACCACTTAACTCGGAGCAAGCTCTCCGGTGATATGATGCCGAAGGCAAAATGGAAATTTTCAATCTCTGTCCCCACGAGCAATGTTACCCAGAAGATTTTGTTGCAGATGCAAGAAAGCTTTTGCTACAATGATCAGGATTATTCACCGGGTAGATTTCAACCTTTCGAGTTACGAATGAACGGACGCACGCACGCACGCACACACAATATTTTAAATGCAGCAACTTTAAACAAGTAAAGAGCTGTTCATTCCTCTTTCGATTCCATTAAATTCCAAAGGTTGGCCACAGCAAGGCACGAAACAAGAATAGCTCTAATCTGCAGTAGAGGTTGAAAAAAAAAATGATCCTCTTTTCTGCCATTATCACAGATGTGTTCAATGCTTTGAGCCTACTAAAAACACATCATTCATCGGAGTGGTGTCATGGAATATAGAGACTCTGCAGCAAAGAAAGATTTCAAGACACAATGTCCTGCTGGCAAAGGTAGGGTGATTGCTTCGCTGGGAAATTTGGGATGCCATATAGAATCGTTCTGGACATGTTCAGGGAGTCATAGTGGAATTTGCACGACCCACTCAAAACTTTATGTTGAGACATGAAAGAAACTTCTTTAAGAAAACGTTTCAAAACACCAAGAGGACCGCAGTTGTGCTTCACTGAAAAAAATAATAAATCGCATTGGACCTCCCAAAAATCTGAGGACAGCAGAGACCATCACAAAGATTGAGTGGACTGTGTACTGTAATCATACAGGTCGCGTTTAGCTCCTTCATGCTTCCAGATCTTGAAGACATAGCTTGAAGTCCTAACATTTTGAAGACATAAATCCATTAAAGATACAGCTTGCAAATAATCGAGCAAGTTTAGGTTTTGTGATGGCCTAGTTGTGACAGCATAGCACGAATAATCCCATCTGTTGTGCAGTCAGATGGAGCTGAATTGGCAGCAGTATTCTGGACTTGGATTCTTAGCTTTAGGAACCTAAGCTTAAGTACAATAATTACCATGTTACTATTGGATTGTTTGTGGCTAAATAAATTAAAACAATAACTCAGGTGGATCAATTATGACCTTCGAACCAGACTTAGCGGTGTAATGATAGAGTGTCCGCTCTGAGTCCAGGAGATCGGTGGTTTGAACTCTGGCTGAGGGCTGAGTCGTACCGAGCACATTGAAAATGGAGCGTTCTGCTCTGTTGTTTGATGATCAGCATTTAAAAAGGATAGAGCATGGACATACAACCACAGGTTAGTAACCATTACACAGGATTGATGGACCGAGTAGCCTCCTCCTACATTGAAGCTTCTTGTAAGGAAACTCATATTTATTATTGAGGGCTAGCCCTGCTGTGCATGGTCTACAGTTTTTCGGTGAAGGTAGTCCACCATGGTGTGGTTGATTCTTCAATGCCTTTGGCAACTTGGGATGGTTTTAAAATTCTGCCTATAAAAGGAGAGGCTGCCTTTGAACTTATTAAAAAGACCTGCAAGCATCACCAAAACAACTCCTGACGTGGAGTCACAATGAATGATATTGTGGACACATTGCAACCATGGGGATATGAAAGCAGATATAACCGATGAAATATTCCAGACTTGAACGTACATTTGGACAACAAGTCAAATTTGTAGTGGCGAAGGGGGGGGGGTAGGGTTGGAGATAATGGGGGAGGGGTTTGTGGATGAGGGGTGGGGGGAGGAAAAGGGGGGGGGTACAAGTCAACCCTGTAATCTCTGAGTTTGACTGAATAGTTGCCGGTGTTCACATAAAACAGTACTTCATAAAAGAAAAACACGTCGCATGGTCAGCGGGGTAGAACGATACCGTCCCGGTTCTCAATGTTGGCTGAAAACAGGCCTCTCCATTCCAAAGCATCAGAGGGTGTTAATAATTTAAAGGAATATTTCCTGCACCTCAGTACACCAGCAGGATACCTAAGAAGTGCAACCTGCCCAAAAGAACATCAATGTGTCTGTAGACTTTGGTGCACTCAAGCCGCGCGTCTGATTTATTCAAGGCTTTATTCGGCATGGAAAGCGCTCACGGGATTGTCTTGTGTTTCTCTTTTATGGGTGTAGTATCAATGCCTGTTGTGGTGTTCTTCTCGTTCACTTTGAACATTTGCATCCTTTGTGGGCGCGCTCGTTTATGCCAATTACCGTTATATTAGTGGGCCTAACGACTACAATTGAGAAAGCAAATCGCTGTTCATGTAATGGAGTAAATAATGAGGGTTACAACGTGTAGTTTGTGTATTTTAAGAAGCTGCCCCCAGCAAACTTAAAACCAATGCTATTGTGGAAATGTCTGCACTGATGGTGAAACGTTTCGCTATCAATCTGGCTCTCTCCTTTCACCACAAGTCTTCTTCTTATTTAATGGCTCCAAGTGTTCCCATCTTGCGGGATCTCCCAGAGTGGGCCAGGGAAAGGGGAGGAGGGGGGGGGGATTATGGCGCAAGTATATCTGGCCCGATTGCCTAGGCCTGAGTTTCAACTGTGCCAGGAACTTGAAGTTTGTTTGGGGTGCCGACAGTAACTCGCCAACTCTTTATTAAGGACCAGAGGTTTTAGACTGGTTCTCCGTCTGAATCCCCCCCCGCCTCCCCCTTAGCAGTTTATATAACTGGGTCGCGATTAAAACTCAGGCTCATGAGCTCAAAGGTGAACACACACCTCCAGGATACCTCCAAGTCCTTCTCTTTTTACCCACGCCATTGATCCGAAAGGTAAAACTAGGTTTATGGCACAAACTTTGCATACGACTGATCACACAACCATTTTTTGTATACATAGTAGAGGCCTGTGGAAGAGCAAGTACGAGTACACTGAACGGATCAAGATCAGGATCAGGACAAAAGGAACAGTAGAGAGAGGGGGAAAACACCAACAGCAGAGTTGGAGAAACAATGGGTGTGGGGAAGAACGAGGGGCAGGAGAGGATGCAAGTGTTCGACAAGATGGATACAGAAGGAAACTCTCAGGAGTGAAAACTGGATATTTGGAAGAGGAAGGATTGTTGTGTGGATAGGGGTGATTAACGGGGGTAGAAAAAAATCATGGTTTTGTTTTGGGGACGATCTGAGATGGTGGTGAACAGCTATCTTGAAGACCTGGAGGGAAGAATGAGATTGAAGAGAATGTAGAAGTTGGTTGCATAGGTGGGACAAAAAGAGAGCAACAAATGAGTGGAGGTGAGCAGTGATCCTGGATTTTGGTAGTTTCACCAGAAGGGGGTTTGGAGAACATTACCATTTTCAAGATAGTCACTGTAGCTCATCAACATAGCTACCAATGAAACAAAATGTAACACGTGAAAAATGCATAATTACAAAATCTGATCACGATCAACATGTTCGACTTTTTATAAATTTTTGCGAATGAATGAATAAATAAACAAATAAACAAGCAGTCATAGACTGGTACTTATGAAATCGTCAACTTGACCTCTGACCTTGTCTAATAAAAGCTGTCTCTAGAGAAGGTAGCGACGCAAACCAGAAGTTTCTACGATGATTCTGTACCAAACCATCGAAATCGAATGTTTGACCTCACTGTGACCTTGACCTTTGACTGATTTTGACCAAAATCTAATCAGCGCTAGCCATCACCCTCCTGAATCACGTGGTGTAATTTGCCATTGGTAGCTTCTTCCGTTCTCGAGTTACCGCGGATTAACGTAACATAAAGGTCACACTCAACAGCCCCCCAACTCTAAAGGATGCCGGGGCGAGCGCGATGACGTCAGCGCACACACGCAAAACCTTTACGTGACTCAACAACGCATCTGCTCGAGCGCGCTGCGCCACGTGACGAGCCGTGACGCGGCGGGTGAAATATTTTTATACAATCTTAAAACGTCTCAAAAAACATCCGATTTTTACCAGAATTTCGACAACCGAGTCGTAAGCGTCCTAAGCGATCGCAAAAAACCAAAGACGAAATTAAAATCGAAGTTAAAACGAACTCGTAACGTCAATGGAAGCAAAAATACTCCATTTCTCCACAGGAATTTACGGAATTATTTAATATTATTTTATAACACTGAAATTTTTAAAACAGCCGTAACTCGACGAATTGACACACAAATTCCACCGAACTTACCTCGATCTTCCAAACTCACGCTCCGTCAACAATACCTGTGGTAACTTTTCTCGAGTTATCATGTTTTGGATGTTTGACCTCACTGTGACCTTGACCTTTGACCGATTTTGACCAAAATCTAATCATCCCTAGCCATCACCCTCCTGAACCACGTGGTGTGATTTGACATTGGTAGCTTCTTCCGTTCTCGAGTTATCTGTACCAAACCATTAAAAATCGAATATTTGACCTCACCGTGACCTTGACCTTTGACCGATTTTGACCAAAATCTAATCAGCGCTAGCCATCACCCTCCTGAATCACGTGCTGTAATTTAACATTGGTAGCTTCTCCCGTTCTCGAGTTATCATGCCTACAAACAAACAAACACACAAACACACAAGCAGAGGACAGAAGTGATCAATATACTTATGAAATCTTCAGATTTCGTAAATAATAAATAAGTAAATAAGCAAGTAAATAAGTAAATAACGCAGCATTAAACAGCAAATGTAACTTTGTGAATTTGTGAATACATTTTGTGGAGGCACACATCTGTGTCCTTCCAGGCAGTATAACATATATGTGTATGATACTACTGGCTGGATATGAGTTTAATTTCATTCTTCAGTGGTCATGTTAACTCAGCAATAAAACGTTACATAAATCAAGGCAACAGAAGCATAAAAGTCTTGCTTTGGGACAACAGAGGTATGTTAGAATTTCAACATTCGGCAGGTGGTAAGGTGAGAGCAAGCACAATGGTGGAGGGGAGAGGGCTGTAAGCTAGGAGGGTGGGTTGCAATTTAGTGTTAAGGATAGGAAAGAGAATGGAAGTAAATGGGAATGTGAGGATGGAGGGGCAGTAACCAGTGGAGTACCTGCACAGAGGTCAGTGTTGAGACAATTCATTTGTGTAGTCTTAATAAATGATCTTGATGGCGAAGTGCCAACTGAGACATTTATATTGCAGTTTGAAGTGAGTTGGTGGGTAGAGCTCTGCGTGGAATGCTAATGAAGACCATGAAAAGTTTCAGGAAAGTTTTGGGGGCATTTGGAGAGTGTAAGATGGAGATTACCAACAGCATGTGAATAACTATTGAGGGTTAATAACGTTTTTACTTTCACTACTCTATCTTGGTTAGTTCCTTAAATTGCATGAACTCAGCCTTATCATCACACCATTTGAAAGCCTTTATCCCTGAGCAGGGGTCAGCTTTTTGCGGGCTCCAATCATGGTACCCTTTCTTGTGGCAATGTTTTTACGGCCGGATGGCATTCCTGATGCCAACCCTTCAGTCGCCTTCGACACGCAGGGATAATTACCAGTATACTTCGGAGGGATGACAGGCTGAGTCAACCCCCCTGATGCTAACTCAGCAGCCAGCGGGGCTCGAACTCAGGACCCCAAGGATCCCAAGCCACCGCCTTAACCACTAAGCCACACCAGGCTCATGCATGAACTCAGCCTAAGGTTGAGTAAAATCAATACATATACATATCATTATCATCATGCTCTCTAGAGGGCGTCAGTTCTGCCGAAGCAGTTTCTTGACTGGGGGATGCATCCCGGATGATTTGCCTACTCCGACACAAAAAAGTCAGGGCAGGAATTAATCATTTGTTCAGGGTGCCGGCGATAGCTCGCTGACTCTTCGTGAGGGACACCGTGGGATCTGTAACGTCCACCAATTCATGCTGACTCACGGGACCCCCAGTTTAAGATCCATCCGAGGGACGGCAAACACACTGATGAATAACCCTGCCTGTGAAACACTACGATGAGACTTTATGGCTGAGCGGAGAGTCAAACCAAGGTTAGACAACTCAGCGGTGAGCGTGTGGACATCTAGGCCATCTTGCCAGCCCATATTCAGATGGAAGTTATTGAATAAAAATATAAGGAGAGCTTGCCAGACAAGTAAAATATTGATATGGCTCAATAAAAGACAGAGAATTTATTGAAAGGTCAGTACTATAATGGTAACCAGACTTGATGACGTTATGGTTGGAACGTCCGCTCTGAGTCTGGGAGGTCAGTGGTTCGAACCCCAGCCGAGTCACACCAAAAATGTGATACATGCTGCTTCCTTGCTTGAGGCTCAGCATTTAAAAGGTTACAGTGCAGACAACCAACATGGCAAGGCAAATGGCAAACAACCCAGATAAACTGTTGCCAATAAACTGTCTCGGCAGCACCAAAACTCATTCAAGAGGATGGTACATCAAATTAAAAAACACTATATTGGTGTCAGGCTGGCGGGACCACTCGCCTCTGAGCTGTCTAGCCTGGGTTGGAGGTATTGATGTGTGTGCTATCCCTCAGATGGATGTTCGACATCCCATGGTAGCTGCACGAAGAGCAAGTGAGTTAGCACAGACACCCTGAACAACTTACAAATTCCTACCTAAATCACCTCCGGTTGAGTATCCTGTGAGAGAGTGTCGATCCATCCTGGATTGGTGTTGGCCTAGAGACGTTTCTTGACTTGTCTTGATACGCACCGGAGCTCGATCAAGATTACGGGCCTCAAATTATTACTTTAATGGGCATGTTGCTTAAAATGTCAAACTTTTATTTATCACTCTGTTCAAGTGACAGATCTTCAAAATGTGGTAAAAGGAAATCATAATATTTTGAGAAAAATCGTGTTTTTTTCACATTATTCTACTCATTAATAAATTACACTATTAAAAAAAATTTATATTCAGAACTAGCAAGTACCACCCATTGCTTTACTGATGGGAATACGAGGGGGTGGTAGAGGGCTGGGAGAGAGAGGGAGAGAGGGGAGTGGGATGGGCGAGCGAGAGGAGGGTGAGGAAGGGGGAGAGAGAGAGAGAGAGAGAGAGAGAGGAGGGAGGACAGAGAGCGAAAAGGGGGTGGGGGGGGAAGAAGATAGGAAGGAGAGAGTAAGGATAGGGAGCAAAAAGGGGGAGAATAAGGAGGGAAATGGGAAAGAGAGAGGAGGAGTGGGGAAAGTGAAGGCAGCGTGAGGAGCGGGGAAGGGAAGGCAGCATGAGTTCAAGGAAGGGAAGTCAGCGTGAGGGGCAGGGAAGGGAAGTCAGCGTGAGGAGCGGGGAAGGGAAGTCAGCGTGAGGGGCGGGGGAGGGAAATCAGCTTGAGGGGCGGGGGCGGGAAACCGGCGTGAGGGGGGGGGGAGGGAAATCAGCATGAGGGGCGGGGAAGGGAAATCAGCGTGAGTGCGGGGAAGGGAAATCAGCATGAGGGGCGGGGAAGGGAAATCAGCGTGAGTGCGGGGAAGGGAAATCAGCGTGAGTGCGGGGAAGGGAAATCAGCGTGAGTGCGGGGAAGGGAAATCAGCATGAGGGGCGGGGAAGGGAAATCAGCGTGAGTAGCGGAGAAGGAAGGCAGCGTGAGGGGCGGGGAAAGGAGGCAGCATGAGGGACGGGGAAGGGAAGGCAGCATGAGGGGCGGAAAAGGGAAGGCAGCGTGAGGTGCGGGGAAGGAAAGGCAGTGTGAGGGGAGGGGAAGGGAAGGCAGCATGAGGGGCAGGGAAGGCAGCATGAGGGGAGGGGAAGGCAACACGAGGGGGAGGGGAAGGCAGCATGAAGGGAGGGGAAGGCAGCATAAGGGGAGGGGAAGGCAACACGAGGGGAAGGCAGCATGAGGGGAGGGGAAGGCAGTGCAAGGGGTAGGGAAGGCAGCATGAGGTGAGGGGAAGGCAGCGTGAGGGGAGGGGAAAGCATCATGAGGGGAGGGGAAGGCAGCATAAGGGGAGGGGAAGGCAACATGAGGGGAAGGCAGCATGAGGGGAGGGGAAGACAGTGCAAGGGGTAGGGAAGGCAGCATGAGGGGAAGGGAAGGCAGCATGAGGGGAGGGGAAGGCAGCATGAGGGGAGGGGAAGGCAGCATGAAGGGAGGAGAAAGCAGCATGAGGGGGAGGGGAAGGAAACACGAGGGGGAGGGGAAGGCAGCATGAGGGAACGAACCACACGCTCAGGATGACTGAGCACGAATCACTCACTCAGGATGACGGCGCATGAACCACTCACTCAGGAGGATGGAGCATGAACCACTCGCTCAGGATGACAGAGCACGAACCACTCGCTCAGGACGACGGAGCAAGAACCACTCGCTCAGGATGACGGAGCACGAACCACTCGCTCAGGACGACGGAGCACGAACTACTCGCTCAAGACGACGGATCACGAACCACTCGCTCAGGACGACCGAGCACGAACCACTCGTTCAGGATGACGGAGCACGAACCACTCGCTCAGAATGACGGAGCACGAACCACTCGCTCAGGATGACGGCGCGTGAACCAATCACTCAGGATGACGGAGCACAAACCACTTGCTCAGGACGACAGAGCAGGTACCACTCGCTGAGGACGACGGAGCACAAAACACTCGCTCAGGATGACAGAGAACGAACCACTCACACAGGACGAAGGAGCACGAACCACTCGCACAGGATGAAGGAGCATGAACCACATGCTCAGGATGATGGAGCACGAACCACTCGCACAGGACGACGGAGCACGAACCACTCGCACACGATGACAGAGCACGAACCACTCGCACAGGATGAAGGAGCACGAACCACTCACCCAGGAAGACGAAGCACGAACCACTTGCTCAGGATGACGGAGCACGGACCACTCGCTCAGGATGACGGAGCACAAACCACTCGCCCAGGACTACGGAGCACGAACTACTCGCTCCGGACGACAGAGCACATTAATATTGTTGATTAAACATGGATATATTTACCTCCACCACCAAAGGTGAAGGAAGTTGTTTTCACCCCTTTCTGTCTGTCTGTCTGCCTGTCTCTGTCTGTCTGTCTGTCTGTCTGTCTGTCTGTGTGCAGGAAATCTCAAAAAGTTGCGGACGGATTCAGACGAAACCTGGTGGACATGTTGGGTGTTTTACAAGGAAGAATTGATTCAATTTTGGCGAAGATCCAAATCCGGATCCGGATCTAATCATTTTTTAAGTGATTCTTCACCATTGGGAGATGGGGTTAAACTAAAATATGGCACGATGTCTCCAAAGGTTGTGGGCAGATTCGGATGAAACTTGGTGGACAGGTTGGGTGTGTGGCAAGGACAAATTGATTAGATTTTGGTGAAGATCCGAATCCAAATCTGGATACGAGAATTGTTGAATTTTTAAAGTGATTCTTCACCATTGAGAGATGGGGCTAAAAACGATGTAGTACTGTATAGCATGATATTTCAAAAATGTAATGGACCCAATATGTTCTCGTGGATCAGGCATTACGTGGTGGAGGTATGCGCTCCACCAAGCACCTTTCCAGTTATAGATGGTATAAAATAATGGAGGTGCTTGTCAAAGTGGACATCCCTCTGGCTATTATCAGAGAACCACCACAGCACCATCGAGTCTGGCATTTCACTCAGGCCGACTGACAGGGTCTCCAAGCAGCCATCAAACTTCTAGACTGGTCTCCCATCGCTACTTTCATCAACATCAACTCATCCTGGGAATTCTTTCAAAGAAATTTGCTCTCCCTCATGCACATATTTATCCCCTCACATCTTCAGATGTCCTAATCTTCCTTCCGCCCTTGGTTCATTGAAGCTTGTGGCGAGGCAGTTGGCCTGAAACAACTTGCCTCCTGCCTCATGGAAAGCAAACCCAACTCAGAGTAATCTCAGTTCCTTCCATAAAGCTCGGAACCAGTGTGTATCTACCCTCGGAAGAGCCAGAAAACAACATCTTTCTTAGCTCAAGTCTGAACTCTCAAACCTCTCTCCCTCCTCGAAATCCTGGTGGCGTCCAATCAAATCTGTTTCTGGTGTATGCTCCCACTCCATCCCCTCCCTCACCTCAAGTGGCCGCACTGCTGATACCGCACGTGAAAAGGCTGAATGCCTAAACTCAGTGTTTGCATCTAAATTTTGTGTCTGAAACCCATCGCTTCCTGTACCCACCTTACCCAGTCGCACCCAGCTGTGCCGGGACTCTGTGTCCTTTTCTTCTGACAAGGTGGAGAGTTTGCTGTCAAACCTCAACTCAGGTTCTGCAACTGGTCCAGATGGCATCAGCCCATGTGTCCTAAAAACCTACTCCTCTGCTCTTGCTCACCCTCTCTCTGTTCCATTCACCCTCTCATTTGCTCAAGGTCATCTGCCATTGCTTGGAAATCAGCAAACATTGCTGACCTGCATAAAAAGGTGCAACAACAGATCCCTGCAACGACAGACCAATCAGCCTTCTCCCAATCATCAGCAAGGTTATGGAATTCATCATCGATTCAAACATTAAATCTTCCCTCTTCTCTAATGGATTGATTTCCGATCATCAATTTGGTTTCAGACCAGGTCACTCTAACCTGCATATGTTGCTTCTGCTCTCCCAACAATGGATGGAGGTCCTCAATGACGGACATGAAATCAGAGCCATATCCCTAGACATATCACGTGCTTTTGACACGGTCTGGCACCCTGCCCTGCTCACCAAACTCTCTTCCTATGGTATTCAAGGCCATCTCCACTTATGGCTCGCAGACTTCCTCTCCTGTCGCAGTCAACATGTGGCCCTAAATGGATTTCTTTCATCCCTTCTTCTGGTACAGGCTGGAGTTCCTCTCAGCATGTTCTGGGCCCTGTTCTTTTACTGTTTCATCAGTGATCTCTCCAACTCCCTGGAAAATTCTCTCCATCTCTTTGCTGATGACTCCACGCTCTGCTGTACCATCTGTCATCCTGCAGACTGGCAAGTAGCAGCTTCTTCGCTCTCTGCAGATCTGGTTAAAATCACAAACTCGGCCAACACGTGGAACATGTCTGTCAATCCTGACAAACCTCACAGTCTCACTGTCTCTCCGAAAGTACCGTTTGGACCCCCCCCCCACCCCATCTACTTCCTCAACAATCCTCTGGAAGAAATCCTTTCATCCAAGCTTCTGGGTCTCACTATCTGCCATGATCTTTCTGGGGAAAGCCACATTTCCAACCTTGCCTCCAAAGCCAGTCGCCGACTGGGAATCCTCCGTCATGCAAAGTCCTTCCTCAGCCCACCCGAGCTCTTGACCACATACAAAGCTTTCGTCCGCAGCCTGATGGAGTACTTCTCTCCCCTCTGGACTGGTGCTCCTTCCTCTCACCTTTCTCAGCTTCACGCTGTGGAAACCAAGGCATTTCAGATCATTGGCATCTTCCATGATCAGGCTGAGTCT
>NC_140978.1:35535343-35552843 GCF_056783735.1 Eptatretus burgeri | reverse complement strand
TCTGTAGGGTCGAAGGTGACTAAAGAGTTGGCATCAGGAAGGGAATCCGGCCGTAAAAACATTGCCACAAGAAAGGTACCATGATTGGAGCCCACAAAAAGCTGACCCCTGCTCAGGGATAAAGGCTTTCAAATGGTGTGATGACCACCAGCCATACCCATATGTTGAAATTCCAAAATACTTCCTGTATGCGATCAGCCTTTCCACAAAGCAAAAGGAATTTTAATTGTCTCAATTAATGTTATCGCTAAAACTAGAATGGCTAAAACTAAAACAGATTGAAGAGTTTACATTTTGTATCCCACATACGCCAGATCTGAATGCCTGGTGTTGGCACAGTGGTTAGGGCAGTGGCTTGGGATCCAAAAGGTCCTGAGTTCAAGCCCCGTTGGTCCACTGAATTAATACACCAGGGGGTTGACTCAGCCTGTCATCCTTCCGAGGTCGGCGAAATGAGTACCAGTGTACTGGGCCGGTGTATACCCCGGTTAAAATAGGTGTACCATATCCCTCTGTCGTAAGAGGCGACCAGGGTTGCGTCAGGAAGGGCATCCGGCGTAAAACATGTGCCAAATCACTATGCGGATCACACGGATGATCCGCTGTAGCGACCCCTAACGGGAGCAGCCGGAAGAAGAAGAAGATACGCCAGATCTGGATCCGGACCTTAAACAAAATCTAATCAGCTTGTTCTTGTCACACAACGAACTCATCCACCAAGTTTTAGAATAATCTGTGCAGAACGTTTTGAAATATCGTGCTATAAAGTATATCGTTTTCAGCCAAATCTTTAAAGAGTGAAGAATCACTTAGGAAAAAATAAATAAATTATTGTCTCCGGATCCAGATATTCACCAAAATCTAATCAATTCGTTCTTGTGACACACCGAACCTGTCCACGAAGTTCCATCCGAATCCATCCAAACTTTTTGAGATATCCTGCACAAAAACAAATAAACAAACAGATAGTGGCGAAAACATAATCTCCATCCACTTTCGGTGGCAGAGGAAATAATTTAACTTGCTACTCTCCTCATTTCACACAAAGTGCCCCCCCCCTTCACTATTCTGTGCACGGTCCCTCCATCATCACTTCTCTCCCCCTCCGAACATCATTTCTCTTTCCTTCCCAATACTTCTGAACAGAATCAATTTGTCTGATTAGAATCTGAACTTCACTTCCTTTTCTCAATTACCCTCCTCTCATTTACCCCCTTGTGCATTACGTAATTTGTGGACTTCACATTCATGCCTTTGAAGCATGAGCAAACATGTCCATGTTTATAAATACTCACTATTTGCACTGAGCTAACTAATGAGTAACAATTACCTTGTACGATAGAAGAACTCCTTAGCCTGTCGTAATATCCGAGAGAATATGTTTGGCATTTACTTTTTACCTTGCATCAAACACCTGGGAATGGCCGTAGCATCTGAAAGGCCAACGCTGAGGCAAGGATAGTTTCTGGCCATAGTATACACACAGGAAGATTTAAGCCTTTTGTATTTGCTTCTGCTGGCTGTTCTCAGGAAGGCAACTGCATGTGCTAACCTCCATCAATAATAGAGATGGCACAGAGAGGGTGTTCTTGTTTAATTCATGGTCTTTCCCAAGGATAATGGATTGCATCAACAATCGGTGGGGTTTTGTAGACATACGCAGAAATAACTGCTCATCTGAAAGTTGCTGATGCTTATTGAGACGGTGTTTGTAGATGTAAGCAAAATAAAAAGGCCTCATTTCAGTAAAGCATGCACAGAAACACTTTGGCCACAATGAAACAGCAAGTTTTCTGTCTGAGCATCGAGCACTGCTCTCGACAGACGCTGAACGTGCCGTGTCTGAGAATCACACCCAGCCTATCACCACTCTATTTTCAACCTTGGAGTTGAGAAAGCTCTTCAGCATTGTGCATGGATACATGTTCAGTGGAATAATCAACTAGCCACACAATTAAAGTGTTTTCTTTTTGAGGCAATTATTAATACCACAGCAACTGGCTACGTAAGGTAGATTAAATATGAGAAGGAGTGGTGATAAGAAAAAAATAATTAGTCTGCATGTACTCCACATCAATTTGAAAAAAAAATTGAGTGGTCAGATTTTATAATATTTTTCTCCCAAGGATGAGTTGAAGGAGGTGGACTGATAAATCCGACACATTACAATTACGTATGATCTGCAAAATGACTTCCTTCTGTGCCCACAATTTTCTCTGTACCGTGTGTGAAATAAAAACTCCCACAAAGTACTAATAGACATTTAGGCACATGGTTGCATTGTGAGGAGAAAGTGAGGAAATGGATGGGGAGAGTTCATAATAAATTATTTGGAACTCATGGAGTTCTCTGTGCTGGAGGCCCTGGGGCCTCCCTGAGATGGATGCTCCATCATTGTGGATGACTGTGAAAAGAAAAATCTATTTAGGGGGACTGACCACATGGCGATGTGATCTAATGTTAACAGATGGCATGGAGATTATACAGTCAGAATAATGATGCATTACGTAAAAGTGGATAAAAATGGTGGCAGAAGTGGGATAACTGAGAAAGCAATTAAAAACAGTGTTAGTGACAAAAGAGAAGGAAGATATATAACAAGAAGATGTCGTGCAGAGCACGATACTCGCAAAATCCATAAAACAAATTTGACCTCAAAAATAATTGCCGAAAATAATTGCCATGACCATGTGGTGAAGGTTCGTGAAGATCGGTTTAAAATTGTGACCTGTAGGGAACAAACAGACAGGCAGACAGGCAGACAGACAGACAGACAGATAGACAGAAAGAATAACAAAATCGACTAACGAGTATACTTCAAAAGTCTTCGATTTGTGTTTGAGGTGTTCAAAAATTATACATATACTAATCAGGTTACCCATACTTTAATTTATTATAAAGTCGACACACCCCCTTTCAAAATTTTCACCTTTTGTTTCTTCTAGACTGGAATTAAAGTGGATTAAATCAGACTTTTCCCAGCTTTATTTACACATCGTAATCCACAATGTCCAAATCAAAAACAAATTCAACAAATTTCAGAAAATTAATTAAAAATACAAACACGAGAACATTGTCGTGGTGCTGGCCGGCCCAGGTTAACCCCCGACCCAATTTCTGGTGACGGGAGGTTAACACTGCCAGCCCCCGGGACAGCCGAGTCATTATTAATAAGAGGCGGAGACGTTGATCCTCGGAGATTATCACGTGTGCTGGAAGGGCATGGGGCAATGGTGGAGGAGAGGGGGCATGGCGGGGTTTATACTTGAACCCCACTACAAATACATGGGTACAGTTGATTAAAATGAACACATTTAATGAAAATAAACAAATATTTACAAAGGACAATAATTCAAAAGGTCAGGTCAGGTATGGGAGCATGTGCCAGAACAGCGCGTCGCTGCGTCCACTTTCCGCCGGTACTCCAGGGGCCTCCGTCTGGCCATCCCCCAGGCAGATGCCAGGCCCATCCCCATCTCCTTGAGATGATGGTCAACCTGCTGCAACCATGAGGCACGTGGTCGGCCCACTGGCCTCCTCCACTCATGAGACTCCCTCGCTGAGAGAATCTGGTGAGCAGGATCAGCGTCAGGAAAACGAGCCACATGTCCATACAGCCGCAGCTGACGCTCACGGACTATGCAGGTAACAAATCTCATCCGAGTCTCTCTCAGCAACCGCTCGTTGGACACAAAATCCGACCAGCGATAGCCAAGGATTCTCCGAAGAGACCTGGTACCAAAGGAATTAAGTCTCCGTCTCAGATCCTTGGTCAAAGTCCAAGTCTCGCACCCATAGAGCAAGACTGGAAGTACCAAGGACCTGAAGACTCGGACTTTCGTCCTCCCGCACAGGTACCGGCAGCGCCACACCCCATGATCCAGTGAATCCATGACTCCCCAGGCCCGAACCAGACGCTTATTGACCTCCGGCTCACAACCTGCGGAGACATGAATATCACTGCCAAGGTAAGTGAATCTATCCACGACCTCAACATCCTCACCACAAACAGACACAGACAGGACAGCAGCATCCAAGATGTCACCGAAAGCCTGGATCTTTGTTTTGACCCAAGAAATCCGTAATCCCAACGGCTCCGACTCCTCATTCAGCACCTCGAGGGCCCCCAAGAGGATGTCTAAAGTCTCCGCAAAGATGACTGCATCATCTGCAAATCAAGGTCCGAGATCTTGACATTGCCAAACGATGCACCGCAACTTGATCTCTCCGACATCCTCCCAAAAATCCAGTCCATACAAGTGCTGAAAAGTGTGGGGGCAAGTACACATCCCTGACGAACTCCAGTAACAACTGGAAATAAGTCAGAGGCGGTACCACCACACTTCACAGCACTCTCAGTACCAGAGTAGAGTTCAGACATCAGATCGATCAGTTTCGGTGGCACCCCACGAAGACCAAGAATCCTCCAGAGGACATCCCGATTCACTGAATCGAACGCTTTACAGAGATCAACATAGGCTGCAAGCAGCCCCTGCCGAAACTCTCGTATGCGTTCAGTGAGGACACGAAGAGCAAGGATACGGTCAATCGTTGACCTCTTTGGTGTAAAGCCTGACTGCTCTGGACGCTGGTGCTCAAGCAGATGGTGGCGAACCCTATCAAGAATTATCCGAGCAAAGACCTTGCCCGGCACTGAGAGCAGCGTCACCCCTCGGTAGTTGTTGCAGTCTTGGCGATCACCCTTCCCTTTCCAGAGAGGGACAACAAGGCCCCTCTTCCAGTCAGTTGGGATGATGCCTGTGTTCCAGGCAGAGCACAAAACTGCATGCAACGACGCGAGTGCAGCATTTCCACCAGCCTTGAGAAGTTCAGCATGGATGCCACAGATCCCTGGAGCTTTGCCCCGCTTTCAACTGGTTCACCGCAGCCCGTGTTTCCACAAGCGATGGTGGACCACAGTTGATTCTGGAGGGTCAGCAACAGGGATTGTAACACCCTTGACGTCCAACTCAACAGCTGGGGGATCAGCCTGGTACAACCGCTCAAAGTAACCGGCCCAGCGGGCCTTCACTTCAGACTCCTCTGTCAAGAGCCTACCACTCTCTGCTCGAACTGCAGTGCTCCGAGGGATGGGCTTGGATGAACGTAACGCGCGACCCCTGTAAGCGGGACGAGAATCACCTGTCCACAGGTGATGCTCTACCCCCTCACAGACTCCTCGCACATAGGCCTCCTTGTCCACCCTCAGTGCACGTACAGTTTTACGCCTCAGCTCCCTGAACAGCTCAGCTCTGCCATTCAGCCTGGCCCTGCGACTCTGGTCAATGGTATCCAGTGTCCCTTGAGAGACAAAATTCTTTCTTTGCCCTGCGGTGACCTCCAAGGCATCCACCGGCAACATCAAGGACGGTGGTCTTGAAGGCGCTCCACAACTCTTCAGGACCCCCCAAAGCACCCAGACCCCCCAAGTGTCCACTCAACCTGTTCGCAAACTCCTCAGCTACTCTCTCTAATCCCTGAGCTTGGCAACATCCAGCCTAGGCTGGGATGGTACCATTCTCCAGGATTTAAGGTGCAGCTTTAGAGTTGCTACAACAAGCCTGTGGTCAGTATTGAGGAACTGAGCACTCCGGTAGACCCTGCAGTTCTGGATCATCCTCCAACGACCGTCAATGAGGACATGGTCAATCTCCTTTGCCACACCGCCAGCGTTGGAATACCAAGTCCAGCGATGAGCTTGCGGGGCGTTGAAACCATGAACCAGCCACCCTAAGTCCATGACTTCTTGCAAAGTCAAGGAACTTAGTGCTATTCTGGTTCATAGTTCCTGACCCATGGGGACCAACACACACCTCATAACCATCCCTATCAGTTCCAGTCGATGCATTGAAATCCCCCAAGACTAGAAGTGTATCTCGTCTGGGGCACTGATCAACCACAGATTCGAGTGTGGCGTAGAATGCATCCTTCACGGTAAGATCACTCGCCTCAGTCGGAGCATAAATAGAGACCAGGGAAATGACACCTAAGGAGTGACTAATCCTTAATCTCATGATACGCTCGTTGACCGGTGTTACCTCAATTATCATTGGGGTCAGCTTATTGGACACAGCTACAGCAACTCCTTGGGTATGGTAACCATCAGAGCGACCAGACCAATAGTAGGTGTAACCACCCACCATTATCTCGCCGCAATCCGGTCTCCGAACCTCAGAGAGAGCTGCAATCCCGATGTCCAAACGCTTGAGCTCAGATGATAACAGAGACAGGTGATCATCCTCTCTTAGGGATAGGACATTCCAGGCACCCACCCGAAGGGACCGCCCCAGGTTAACCCAAGGAGACCGCCGTCTGGTGGACGACACCTCAGCACCACTCCGACACACTCTCCCGCAATCTGACCCAGGATGTTACCCCCGTGGTTTCCCTCTATCAAAGATTGGGGGTCCCGAAGGCTTTGCCCCAATCCCATCATCCGGTGAGCTGCCCTGCGAAGGGAAGCTGCACAGGAGGTACTCCCACGGAGTGGGTTTTCAGATTTTTTTGCGTTTTTGCGTTTTGCGGAATGAAGCGTTTTACGGTGGCTGGAGTGCAAATCCTGCCACCAACCTCCTAATAAGAAGTAACCCAACTGCAGGAGGACGTCCGCAGACACAGTTGGGCACTAGATATGGATGGCCGTTGGCTCACAAGGAGCTCCTCCGCCCTTTGAATTCAAAAGGTAATGATAATAATGAAGTGAATACATCCTAAAGGCGAGGCGCCTCTCCACACGGACAAATACAGACAAAGGGAAAAACGAAAGAAAAGAAAAGAAAATCCCTCCTTTTATTCTTGTACTTAGAATAAAAGTACAAGAGCTGGTCTTTGTGGAACATGGTATGGAGGGGCTTCCACCAGCATGTGCAGACGCACGCAAATGGCACCGTCACTTCTCTCATAGCAGTACAGACGTAAACCAGGTACTCCGCAAGTGGCACTCAACACCAAGGCTCAGACGTGTAGCTGCTTCATGCGTCGATCATCCTCACCGACCAGCTCTTTGACATACACGATGCTCGGGGTCCATTTCTCATGACTCAACCAAGAGCCAAAGGCCAGCATCTTGCTTCATGCATGCACTAACCCTGAACTCCTGCCTCTGACTCTCTTCCAAGATCAACCCTGCCTCGTGCTTTCCTTACACTGACCTCGTGCGTGTGCTCTGCCGATCTCTTGTCCTATTCAGTATGATGCTCCCCCACGCCCTCTTCCTCTTCAAGTGTCTCGCGTAACAATCCTCCGACTCCGGGGCGGGGCTTGCTCGCTCTAAACCCAGGAAGGCGGGGCTTCTGCCTGCTCGGCATGTTTGCTTGTAGTGTTTTTTAGAGACGCGTTTCCCACCTTTATTGCTGATCTTGAAATATAAAAACAGGGGAAAAAATCACAGAGGGGGATTACATATTGGGGAAGCTTATTTATAAACCCTAGCTAATTACCATAACAGCACCCTCTCGTGTGGTGACACGTAACACTTCTGCTCAAAGGTTCCCTACTTAGTTACATTGTGATGCCTCCTCCACATCCACGGACCAAGCAATTCTACATAATGCTATATTCCCTATTAAATGTTTCCATCTACTCCCACAACCGTAACACAGCCCCCCCCCCCCAAGCAAGCGTAGCTCCTGCAGGCTTCAACGCAGGCGTTACCATTCTGGCCTTACCACTTACCGACTCACACCTAATTAGCTTATGAAATAAATTAGAAAAGGCTGTGGAAAGTGAACCAGCTAACTTACCTATTCCCCTTAACGTTTTTACACCCCATAAAAATAACTCAAATATTCACAAAACTCTGAGTTCCTCGCTCCAAACCCCTGGAGCGGGTAGAAAATGTAAGAAAACACACACAAAAACCTACTATAATGGACGAAACTTCAACCAAAAATATTTTTTACTTTAACATCTGAATAACCCCCCTTCTAAAGACTGTATTCATCGGTGGATGCCACAATACCCAATGTGACCTGCGGACCCATCCCAATTTACCTATCGAAATTTCCGCGAGGGTTCCCTGTTGTTGTTTCAGGGACTTTTCAGGGAAAAGTACAAGAGCTGGTCTTTGTGGAACGTGGTATGGAGGCGCTTCCACCAGCATGTGCAGACGCATGCAAATGGCACCGTCACTTCTCTCATAGCAGTACAGACGTAAACCAGGCACTCCGCAAGTGGCACTCAACACCAAGGCTCAGACGTGTAGCTGCTTCATGCGTCGATCATCCTCACCGACCCGCTCTTTGACATACACGATGCTCGGGGTCCATTTCTCATGACTCAACCAAGAGCCAAAGGCCAGCATCTTGCTTCATGCATGCACTAACCCTGAACTCCCGCCTCTGACTCTCTTCCAAGATCAACCCTGCCTCGTGCTTTCCTTACACTGACCTCGTGCGTGTGCTCTGCCGATCTCTTGTCCTATTCAGTATGATGCTCCCCCACGCCCTCTTCCTCTTCAAGCGTCTCGCGTAACAATCCTCCGACTCCGGGGCGGGGCTTGCTCACTCTAAACCCAGGAAGGTGGGGCTTCTGCCCGCCTTCCTGGGTTAAGCCGGGTATCCCATCTGCCAAATTAGTTGGTAAACATTAAAGATCCTGTGGTGTCTTTCACAAAATGTAGGCGAGTTACCACCGGCACCTTGAATAAATTACTAATTCCTGCCGAAACCATGAGGAGTTGGCTGGTCATCTTGGACACTAAAAGACACCTGCTTACTCCGCTGGTGATCTCAGTTATTTTTGTCTGATTTAGCAGCTTCTCCACAGTCAGCAAATTAATGGTCCCAGGCTGTTCACATGCGACATAGCTGATGGCCTGGCTTAGAATATAAAAAACATATGGAAAAATCACAGAGGGGAACAACGTACAGGGGAACAGGTGCCTTCTGGTTGAATGGTTTGCATTAGCGAGAACAATTGTCTGGGTGGCAGACAGACAGTTGCTCTGTGCGGATTATGCAATTTCACCGTGTGAGGCATAATACGCGCCGATGCTCACCATAACAATAAGGAGATGCGTTTGATGTATAAACGATTAATGTGGTCATCATTGGTTAGATATTTATCGGCATGCCATCCTGATTGAGGGCAAATGAGCCCAAAATCCAGATATGTGGCTCCGTTTGATGTTTAACTGATGTTGACCATCTAATCTTTGTTTGTTTGACAGTCCGAGGCCTCTGTGTTAGAGGTGATGCTTTGGCGTAGGACTGCGTCCAATGGGGATTATTGGGGGAGTGCTCGTCACACTCCACATGTTTCGATATATATATATATATATATATATATATATATATATATATATATATATATATATATATATATATATATATATATATATATTTTAAATACATAGATACATATGCATATGTAATATATGGCACAATATGAACTTAATTACTAATTATGTATACTGAGACATGCATAATTGAAAAGGTCGTTTCATGGAATATTGCATTCTTTCCGACAACATTCTGTATGCTCCTCATATACAATTACAAAACAAAATGCTGTATGTTTAAACAACTGATTCCACAAAGTCGAAGTTGCTAAGAGCAGGCTTACAGCAACAGGTAACGAGGTGAGGCTGATGTTTCAAGCGTTCCCCTTTCATCTTATTTTTGCTCGAAAGAATGGCTATCACTAAATGTCAGTAGAACCTCATTTCTCATGGTGGTCACACAAACCCTTATCAATATATTGTTCATATTGACTGCTAACGTACACTCGCACTAGCCCTCACAGTGACCAGTAAAACCAGTTTTTATAAAAACTTGTTTCTTCGAAATCCTTTCTTTTCCTCGTCAAAAAAATAAATAAATAAGGGGAAACATAAATGAAACATTTGGTCCTGAGCCCATCATAAGAGAAAACAAGCTGTAGTAAACTTTAACATGTGCTGCAGCAGAATTTTTGATTTCTCAAATCAACACACTGACTTGAACTAATTGTACTCAACCGCACAAACGGTGCCAAGCATGGAATTTACAAATGCTGTCACAATGGTTGTGCGTTTAGAGGGGCATTCCAAACGTTGTACAAACAAGGTACTGAAAATAGTCTAAAACATGTCTTCGATTATTTAATTTTATTTCAATAAACAAGTACGTGCAATTGGTACGAAAATAAAGTGTTTTTTGTTTGTGGAGACACCTTGTTAAAGTTTGTTCATCCTGTCATGGATTAGTGTGACTATCTTATGCTTAGAACTTTTTGAATGCCCCACATACTATTCGGATAAAGAGTATCAGCAAATTGTTTGATAATTTCCTTAAGATCTGGCAGGATAGTTTGGAGGTATGTGGACTCACCTTTAGCTGTCAAGCCATGGTTTGAATCTCAGCCCAGCTATAAACTGCCATTTAGTTGTTTCACAGTCAGAGTGATTCATCAATGTGTGCAGCGCCCCTTGTTAAGCCGGGTATCCCATCTGCCAAATTAGTTGGTAAATATTAAAGATCCTGTGGTGTCTTTCACAAAATGTAGGCGAGTTTCTACCGGCACCTTGAATAAATTACTAATTCCTGCCGAAACCATGAGGAGCGAGTTGGCTGGTCATCTTGGACACTAAAAGACACCTGCTTACTCCGCTGGTGATCTCAGAGTTATTTTTGTGTGATTCAGCAGCTTCTCCATAGTCAGCAAATTAATGGTCCCAGGCTGTTCACATGCAACATGTGAATAGCCATTTTCGAATGAAGGGCAACCAAGATGACGAAGATGATGGCAATTTCCTCATTCAATTTTAAAAATAAAGTCACAAAAACACTGAAGGTGGGAATGTTTGATTGTAACTTTACGGTGCCACACAATGAAATGCGACAGTGGCATTAACAGCATTTGATTTGACGAGTTATAAATTTTGAATGTTGCATTTCATTTATAGGTACATTCATCATTGAATGTGACAATTGTTTGTCAAACATGACAAGAAAGAATGTTATTGGGCTTTTGAGTGGCAGACTGCAGGACCATACTTGGGTTCGGCCTAAATACTTTTGAGAGGTGGTGGCTCATGGAACATCAGACAAAGTACACTTTACAAAGATCCCACACAGTCATCATTATATTAATTCTGTAGCATATTCATGCATTCCTGTCCATCAGTTTCCTTTTTGGACCACTCCCTGTCTGTTAGCCCCTTGCCCTCTCAATGAATCTTGACACCTGCATGAATGATAAATTTTTCCTGAATTATCCTCCTCATACATTACTATTAAATGCTCTTTAATGAGCTTTCTGAATGATGACAATAAATCTATATAGCAAGTGTATCTATGTGCAGCCACTCACAGCACCTTTTACTTTTATGACGTAATAAACAGCGTTTATCCGTGTTGTTTGTGTTCCTGTTAGAGCATAATAAAATAAATTGCATACGTGTGGGTAGTACCCAGAGATGACTTACAATTTTTACCTATACACATGCAAGTGGTTTGCTGATCCCTGCTGCAGATGGGGGGGGGGGGGGGTTCTTAGCCATGGCAGAAAATATTATGGTTTTGAAGAGCCCCAAAGAGATCCTCACATAATCACCCCAACCACCAAAGGTGCACTGAGGTGTCAGTATCAGAGGTTATGTTTTCACCCCTGTCTGTCTCTCTGTTTCTTTGTCTGTGAGCAGGATATCTCAAAACATTGTGGACATATTCGGACAAAATGTGGTGGACAGGTTGGGTGTGTGAAAAGGATGAATTGCTTTGATTTTGATGACGATCCAGATCCGAATTCAGATCTGAGAATTCTTAAGTGATTTTTCATCATTGAGTGATATGGTGAAAAATGATACATAACACGATATCTCAGAAAAGGTACGGATGGATTCGGTTGAAACTTGGTGGACAGGTTGGGTGTGCGGCAAGGATGAATTGATTCGATTTTGGTGAAGATCTCAATCTGGATACGACAGTTTTTTTTTAATTTACCAAGTGATTCTCACCATTGAGAAATGGGGCCAAAACCGTTATATAGCATAATATTTCTAAAAGTTGTGGACGAGTTATTACAAAACTTGGTGGATGAGTTGGTTAAGTGACAATAACAAGCCGATTAGATTCTGTTTAAGGTCCAAATCCAGATCTGGCCTATCAGTGGGATACAAAACGTAAACTGTTCAGCCTGGTGGAGATACGCATTCCACTGAGTGCCATAATAGTAAAAGCTAGTTATTTCATCGTACTGGGTACTGTTTAGATTAACTGTCTAAAATCCATGTTAATAGGTCTGTTTTTCAATTGTGCAGCGAGAGATCCCATACGTGGCATTTTTTTATTCTACTTTCTTTTTGACAAGCCATTTCCTGCATTCTACATATCACGAGCACATTCTCCTCACAGACACCACCAGAACTGCTTCAAACAGGTTTCATGAATGCCTGAGACCATATATCATGCCAAAACTGAAGGCGTGGGGGTTGGTGAGGCGAGAGCTAAAGGGTGGGGGTGAAGGCGCCCTTTTAAAATGTGGTGCAGAGAGTTTCTTTCTGAGAGAGACTCGTAGACTTGGAAATGTGGAGCTTGAAAGGGTTTCCGAATTCTGTTGGGCTGCTCAACTTTTATTCTTCTTCGCATGACCTTTGCATTCTACTCATTGTATACATACATATACAATATACATCTATACAATAAGAGAGAAACGCCAAATTTTGTTCCCGTTTTGCGATGTCAAATCAAATCGTATCCTCCTGAAAATTGGCAGGTATTTAATGTACTATATGAAAGGTGGCTAGATGTACTTCTCGTTATGAACTAACTATTATCTATTGTGAATTTTGGGGGTGAAAATGGGCAGGACACACCCAATGCTCTTGAGAAGGAAGTAAAACCGTCAGCACTTTCATGGAAGAAGAAAGTAAAACCGCCTACCACGTTCATTGAAAATTGTGATTATCGACAGAAAAATATTTATTTTATCGACGGAATGAGCAATGAGGTTTCCTCGCATTCATTGAGGTGAGTAATTTTTTTTTATCCTTTCTTGACTTGCACTTTATAACCATCCACTATGCACCGTTATTTGCAGACAACAGAAGAAAAAAGCCAAAACTAAAAAGCCAAACCTAAAAAAAGATTGCTATCTAGCTTGCCTTCCTTGAAGCCTTATCCTTAAAGCCAGCAAGCTACTGTTCAACAGTGCAAAACATTTAAATAGTGAAACAAAGATGCAGATTTGCAAAACATTTGAACAGTGCAAAAAAGATGCAGGTTAGGTTTGCTCTTGATTTGAACAGTCAACAGTGCAAAAAGACACAGTGTTGTATTCAGTAGTTTTGCCGGTTTGCATTTGAAAAGTAGAATGAAAGATGCAGGTGGTTTGCTTACCAGCACACTTTTCTGATCCAATCACTCTCGACCTGTAATCAACTTCAAATTGTCTAATTGACTCAAATTATACTACCATCCTCAAATTTTCAAGCTAAGATTTTTTTTTCTTTATCCACTGACTCACAACTCAGTCATCAGTCACTACTGTGCAAAAATTGTACAACTACCCACCCCTTTTGGTGGAGTCTTCCTGCTCCAAATGAAGTAAAATAAAAGTAAAGTTATTCACTCTCCTTTTTAGCTGACTATCAAGTGAGATTGTACCTGAAAATCAGTTTGTGAGCTTGCAAGATCTTACTACATTCCAGTAAGTCACTTTTATGTACTTGGAAACCCCACTTCAGTACTTGGAAGACCCACTGCAGTACTTTGCAATCCCACTGCAGCATTGAAAATTCAACTGCAGCAATTAGGCCTAAGTCACATTTGCTCTACGGCGAGGATACGGCGGCCGTATGCCCTCTGAATTGACAGAAACGTGCGGCAGCCGCAGAGTTTCTGCGGTGGCCTCAGGGTGGCCCTACGCCGTTTGGCTATCTTTTACAGGCCGTAAGGTCGCCATGGAATTATAACGCGGAGTTATAACTTTTTTCATTTCTACGTTCGCCGTAGCAATTCGACAATCCGAAACAAAAAAACTGGTAAAAATGTTTTAAAAAAAAATTAACCCATTCGTTACCGTCCGTCTGGCCGCACGTTCGCCTTAGGGCCCCCCTGTGGTCCCCTTGCAGGCACCTTGAGCTACCTTGCATCTGCCTTGAAAATTCTATAGCCGCTGCAGGGCCCCCTTAAGGTCACCGTGCGACATCAAATCAAAGACCGTACGGCAACCCCACGTTTTCGGTCTCCACAATTTCTAAGACCTAAGGCCAAAGTCACATTTGCTTTACGGCGAGGATATGGCGACCGTACGCCCTCTGAATTGACTGAAACATGCAGCGGCCGCAGAGTTTCTGCAGTGGCCTCAGGGTGGCCCTATGCCGTTTGGCTATATTTTACAGGTCGTAAGGTCGCTGTGGAATTATAATTTTTTTCATTTCTACGTTCGCCGTAGCAATTAGACAAGCCGAAACAAAAAAACTGGTAAAAAAAGAAAAAAAGAACCCACTCGTTACGATCCGTCGAACCGCACGTTCGCCTTAGGGCCCCCCTGCGGTCACCTTGCGGGCACCGTGCGTCTGCCTTGAAAATTCTATGGCCGCCGCAGGAACGCCGGAAGGTCACCGTGCGACATCAAATCAAAGACCGTATGGCACCCCCACGTTTTTGATCTCCACAATTTATAAATATGCCGTGCAGCTACCCGAAAAATAAAAACATATGTGACTGCTACATTGTGTGACCGTGGAAATACTGCGGCGCTGTATAATTGCTAGTGGCCGTAGATTTTGGAGACCCCATGGCAAATGTGACTTAGGCCTAAATACGCTGTGCGGCTCCCCGAAAAATAAAAACATATGTGACTGCTACATTGTGTGACCGTGGAAATACTGCGGCCGCCGTACAATTGCTAGTGGCCGTAGATTTTGAAGACCCCACGGCCGCCGTGGCAAATGTGACAGGCCTTAGCAATTCAACTGCAACACTTGGTACTCCTGTTGCAGTACTTGGAAATTCCACTGCAGCACTGGGAAATTCCACTGCAGCACAAGGAAATTCCACTGCAGCACTGGGAAATTCCACTGCAGCACTGGGAAATCCCACTGCAGCACTGGGAAATCCCACTGCAGCACTGGGAAATCCCACTGCAGCACTGGTAATTCTCCATCATTCAGGCCATACACGTGCATGGAAAGGCCATGCACCCAAAATAATCTGGGGGGGGGGGAGGGCTATATATTCCAAGAACTAAAATCCGTAGATTGAAACGCACACTACTAATCACTTTTATATGTTTCCAGGTGGTAATATGCCGAGAACACTGAAACAAAGAAGAATTTCCCAGCGATTACCAGAAGTCCGTGCACAAAGGAACGCAAGACGACAGCTGCAGTTGCCAGCGGTCCCACGAGCCTACCCGAATTATGAAAATGTGTTCTTCCTTGAAACAGATATTGGAGAAATGGAAATAGCATGTAACATGTAACATGAGGCAAAAAAAAAAATCGCTGGCGAGCCACCAAGATTTTGCTGTGCAAGTGGAAAAATCCAATTGGATTTATTCCCAACACCACCTCAATATCTGCTGTCACTGCTCAACGGAACAAATAATGATTCCAACCATTTCCTTCAGAACGTACGTCTTTATAATAGCGCATTTCAAATGACGAGCTTTGGCTGCACTGGACGACAGATTCATGGATGGGATCCCAATTTTACTGTCCAAGGTCAAGTGTGTCACAAAATTGGAAGTCTCCATCTGCAAGACAATACGCCTCGACAGTTTCTGCAAATTTATTTCATTGACAGCAGATGAGCCGAACATAAAGCACGTTTGGCCATCGGTACTGGCATGAAACCACACATCGTAACGAAGCTCACAGAGTTATTGCATGAGAACAACAAATACGTCAGAAACCTGAAAACGGCTGTTGAAAGCATGAACCAAAACGGAAGAGAAGATCTTCGAGTTGTCATCCACGAAAACAAGCAGCCGGCCACACAACATCCTCGCCGTTACAATGTACCATCCGGTGATGAAGAAGGCATACTAATGCCGACCAAACCAACTGTGACTAGAGATATTGTGTTTCACCAGCGTGATGGAGCAATACAGCATATATCAGAATTACACCATGTGTACGACACTCTGCAGTACCCAATCCTGTTTCCTTATGGCACAGACGGATGGAGCGTATATTTGCAGTCAGCCGCTGCACGCAAAATAACGCAAATGCATTTTGACGCACACCATATCATGTGTAGACAGACCAATCATTTGTTACTGTGCCGCAGACTGTTCCAGCAATTTTTAGTTGACATGTACTGGAAGATAGAAACAGAACGATTACATTTTCTCAAACGGGAACAGAAATCTCGAAGAGCGGACAGCTACCAAAACTTCAGACGCTATATTTAATAACAACGACTGTGATCCGCGGAACGTGGGGCAAAGGATCGTGTTACCATCTACACTCACGGGCGGTCCACGCTATATGCACAAGTGCACCCAAGATGCCATCGCATACGTGCGGAAGTATGGCAGCCCAAAAATTACAGAAAATCTTCTCCCAAAAAAAACAGCATCAGACTGGCCAGATATCATCTGCCGTGTTTTTTCATTTGAAATTGAAGAAACTGATGGATCTGTTGATGAATGGAGCTTTTGGTGACTTGCTGGCATGGCTGTATTCTATCGAATTGCAGAAAATAATTCACATACGATGTGCACATACTACTCTGGCTGTCACCAGGAAGCCAAATCAGACCCGACGACATTGATCAAGTCATACCTGCGGAAATACCATGTCTGGATTTGGAACTTCAACTGCACGAACTGGTGAAATGCAACATGATCCATGGACCATGCGGCCCTTTCAACAGAAACAGTCCATGTATGAAGGACGGATCCTGCTCAAAAATGTTCCCGAACGATTTTATGGAAGCGACGGAAAAAGGGCAAGATATTCCCAAGTACCGCAGGCGCATGCCAGAGGACGGAGGGAATGTAATCGCAATCACCAATATTGTAAATGGACAGCATATCGAGCACGTTATAGACAATCGGTGGGTTGTACCTCACAACCCTTGGCTTTTAAAACAAATGAAGTGCCACACGAACGTTGAAATTTGTACTTCAATCAAAAGTGTGAAATATGTGCTGAAGTTTGTAAACAAGGGAAGTGACCAAGCAATCTTCACTCTTGAAGGTGGACAAAATAATGATGAAATACAACAATATCCAGAAGCCAGGTTCGTGGGTGCCATGGAAGTTGCTCACCGAATCTTGGGCTTCCCGATGCATGAACACGATCCACCAGTGATGCAGCTGGCTATCCACCTGGAGAATGGCCAGCAAGTGTACTTTGACAATAGCAATGCTGATGCCCGCGCCAGAGCAGGACCACCAAAGACAACTCTGACAGAATTCTTCACCATTTGTCGAACGGATGAGTTCGCGAAAACACTCACTTATCACGAAGTTCCAGAGTATTACACGTGGGATTCTTGCAACAAAAAGTGTAATTGACGCAAGAGGGGAACTCCAGAACCACAATTCCCTGGTGTATTCAGAAGCC
>NC_140978.1:35505343-35530343 GCF_056783735.1 Eptatretus burgeri | reverse complement strand
TCAAGCACTCTGCACACCTCGACTCCATAGTCTCCACCAACCTCCGCAATTCCTTAAAAAAATATGATCCAAGGACCATAAAGGAACTTGTACATAGCGTATATCACATGTTGGACAAGAATTAGGGTGTCGCTGCGGCGGCCATATAATTTTCAAGGCAGACGCAAGGTGTCCGCAAGGCGACCACAGGGGGGCCCTAAGGCGAACGTGCGGCCAGACGGACGGTAACGAGTGGGAATATATACCAGTTCTTTTTTTTACTGAAATAAAAATTTACCAGTATATATAACTGAATATACTCTAACTATAATAAACCGTGGTGCCCCCAGAATCCGAACGCCCCATTGTTTGAACAAATTGGAATCCAAACAATTTTTGAGAAAATTTTGCCCTAAAAACCTAATACATTTTAAAAAACCGAACACAACGTGGCGTTCATGTTTGTTCACATGTCTTCCCCACCTGTTCGACCCGCATCTTCGCGCTTTGTTCATTCAGTTTGTCGGTGGAAGTCCTCGTGAAAGCATCTCTCGTGTATCGATCGATACTTTAGGCCTCAGTCACATTTGCTCTACGGCGAGGATACGGTGGTCGTGCGCCCTCTGAATTGACGACCGAGGTGGCCTCAGAGAAAACCGCAGAGAAACTGAGGTGGCCTCAGGGTGGCCCTACGCCGTTTGGCTATATTTTACAGGCCGTAAGGTCGCCGTGGAATTATAACGCGGAGTTATAACTTTTTTCATTTCTACGTTCGCCGTAGAAATTCGACAAGCCGAAAAAAAACTGGTAAAAAAAAAAAAAATAAAATAAAATTAACCCATTCGTTACTGTCCGTCTAGTCGCACGTTCGGCTTAGGGTCCAACTGCGGTCGCCTTGCGGGCACCTTGCGTCTGCCTTCAAAATTCTATGGCCGCTGCAGGAACGCCCTAAGGTCACCGTGCGATATCAAGTCAAAGACCGTACGGCACACCCACGTTTTCAGTCTCCACAATTTATAAATACGCCATGCGGCTCCCCGAAAAATAACAAGGACAAATGTGTCCAAGAGCAGCGTCCAAAACCTAAAGGTTTTGTCGGCTAAAAAAAGAATATATATATAAATATATATTTTTAAAAACAACAGCAACAACAACTTCCGATATTTCGTCACATGCCTTCATTAAGCCAATAGCGAAACCCATCATAATGTATTTACGTATTTACGATATATCGTGTATTTACGAAATATATAATGTATATACGAAATTACAATACGATAAATGGAATAATCTTTAAGTAGTAACGTCAACTTTTTGAAACTTTAAAGCAAATGTCCGAATATATTTAAAAGTTCATGATAGACGCTCTCAAGTGGCACCGTCTATGTGAGGATGTGTACATGTACTCAGTATTTAAGGCGATCCGGATCTTGTTTCTACAAGAGCCGAGTCCGAGAGATTAAGGTTTTGTCTTCAGAAGAAGAAGAAGAAGAAGAAGAAGAAGAACAAGAACAAGAACAAGAACAACAACAACAACAACAACGCCGAGCTCTCTCTGAGCAGCGTTCGCTACACGAGACGCTGCTAGAAACATATGTGACTGCTACATTGTGTGACCGTGGAAATACTGCGGCCGCTTTATAATTGCTAGTGGCCGTACATTTTGTAGAACCTCCAGCCGCCGAGCCAAATGTGACAGGCCTTACCTCGAGTTTTCACCTTCATTTGTGATGTTTGTTTTTTTAATCATCTTGTGTTTTAATTAATAACAAAAAAAGCAATCCGATCACGTGGTGTGACGGACTGTCGGGCAAGGATTGAATTTCACAGCAAAACCAGTTGTAATTTGGAATATCCATGATTACGTCAGCCCGATGCGTTTGATGAAAGTGATTGTGGTTCTGCGGGCATCATGTTGATGAGCTGCCCTGAGGGCAGCGCTCTCGATCGGAACCCAGGCCGGAACTGTGTGGACCTTTAGATGTGGTGATTGTACCAGTTTACATACAATACACCGCCACCGAAGGTCATTTACTCATCTTATTTTATCTTAAACATGGGTAATTTTAGTTTAAAGTGTCTTGAAAGTGGGGTTTCTTTGGGTCCACGAATGGATTAATTCACTTCATTATTTCTTATTGGGAAAATATTTTTGGAATCCGAACTTTTTGCAATCTGAACAGCCTCCTGGAACGAATTAAATTGGGATTCTGGGGGCACCACGGTATAGGCAAACACCTATACTCCGATCTGTAGCGGTAGCGCACGGTGGATGCACGGTCGACGCAGACTGCCACGGAGGCTGTACGTAGGTGCACGGCGGGCGTAGGGGAACCGTGCGCCGACCCTGCGTTGCCCGCAGGTAGTCACACAGACCGCAAGGCCACCGTACGGCGACCGTGGAAATAGTGCGGCCGCCTTAATTTTTTGGGGGTTGGGAAAATTCATTTTTCATTGAGAAGAGCTTACAGCAGCCACACGAATAACGCAAGCCCTACGTAGGTCGACGTGGAACACATCTACGTCAAAGCTTGGCTTGTCGAATTGCTACGGCGAACGTAGAAATGAAAAAAAGTTAAAACTCCACGCTATAATTCCACGGCGACCCTACGGCCTGTAAAATATAGCCAAACGGCGTAGTGCCTCCCTGAGGCCACCTCAGTTTCTCTGCGGCCGCCGCACGTTTCTGTCAATTCAGAGGGCGTACGGCCACCGTATCCTCGCCATAGAGCAAATGTGACCGAGGCCTGAATGCAAGTTTCCATATATCTGAGCTTATTCGCAGGATTGCTGCAATTTTTTTAAAGTCATAAAAACTGTTCATATCTAGAATGAGCAAGTGGATGCTACTCATTTTAGTCCTGCAGCAGAGCAAACCAATTGTTCGACTTTTCATAAAAACACCAAAATTGGTACATATGTTGACTAATGTATTCTGAACAATTCTGGATATGGAGCCACTCGAGATTTTGCCTTGGTTAGCTTTGGCGGCCATTTTGGAAAATGGCCGCCATTCTACTTTAACAACATGGGATATCTGTCATTGTTATTCTCTTTGTAGGTTTACAATGATCTACAATGAGTTCAAGGCAGGCCACTTCACAGTGCAAAAGACGAAGAGGGCATTCTCAGCAATTCCTATTGACCAAGCACATGAACAAAACAATGCCAGTGTCAAGGGTGACGGAGGTGCCGTTGTCCTGACGGACAATCCCAGTGCTCTGAGGCGCTGGATGGTCGCCGGACCCGAGGTTGCCAGAGTGATCATGGAGTTTGAGGAGGCGAACATGCATCCAATTGCCAATGAGGAGACACGTCACCATGAAGAAACACCGCGTGCACAGGAAGCATTTGCCAAAGATGTACAATCACTTGTGGCTGTCATTGAAGAGCTGGGGAATCCCTTCGAGGAGGATAGTCCAGATTTGCTGGTCCAAGACACCAAGGAGATTGCCGATCCTGCAGTGACTGAAACAGTTCGCACTGCCAAGCAGATTGGACAAGAACAGTTTCAGGCATACTCAAAGGATTGCCTCATCGACAGAACCAAGACTATTGACGAACCTATAAAGAGGAACAAACTCCCCCTCTTCGGAACAGACAGAAGACCAAAAGCACCCAAAGGAAAGGAAGCATCTGTGTAGAATGATATGGCCTTATTTGCAAGGCTCTACATAGGCTGCCAGAACCGCGATGGGAACCTGGGCCACATGGAACTCGTTTCCAGAACTGACAGATTCTCTTGTGACCCTGACCACCACGCCAGTCAACATCCAGGATGACACAATGCACTGCATTAAAAGGTTTGTGATGCTCCTCTATGACTGCACCAGTCCATATACGGACGTCAACGAGGCAAGAAAGAAACTCTTCGCCAAGAGGAACTCCGTCCAGTACATCCCACCTACCTACGATGCTTTGGAACAGCATGTGAAGAGATCAGTCTTCCAGGGTGGCTATGTCTGGGGGCAGGTCTTGGTCCCTCAACCCGTGCTTCCATCATCAACAAGCTGGGGCTGGCGGAAAACAGAGGATGGGTCCTACAAACCACTCTGGACCACTCTCCCTGAGGCTTCAAAAAGCTGCTTTGAGCTGGTGTCGTGCGGCTGCAAAAAAGGCTGTAGAAACCGCTGCAAATGCAAGAAGGCGAATCTGCAATGCACTGGACTGTGTGCTTGTGAAGGAGAATGCCAGTAGACAGACGCAGTAGACACAGACTGAGATATCGGCCGAGCTTAGAATGTGCAAATGCAAAGTCGCATTGCTTGTAAAAGTGTTGACTTCTTGATCCAGAGCCAGTACACTTGAGTTCAGAAACTCATATTGTACTAGACTGATGTATGCGTGTACAATGGGTCCTGGTAGAATGGTAGTAGACAGTAAACCGTAGCCGCTTCAAAGTGAAGTGTACAATAATTTGACTTCATTTTCTGAGTTTGTCATTATCACGATTATCAGTTCCCTTTTCAAAATAGAGTAAAGTATGTAATCTATAATGCAATTTTTGTTGATTCCAAACAAATTGAATGTGATGAATATAATTTGACTCTTGTTCTCCAGGCAATAATGGGTACTTTTCAGCGAAACGTTTCAGGAGAGGAGCAATTTACAAATCAAATAATGGCTTTTTTTTACCGAAAATACTGGCTTGTGCCAGTGATAATTACATATAATATATAACTATCACTTTGTTTTCCCTGACACCTTTAAAACTGTCGAGTTTGTAATTACGTATAGCTTCAATTGGCACATCTTGATGCAGGTATAATGATTTGGTGATTGGTTCTCTTTGTAAAAGATAAATTTGAATACGCCTTTTCATGGTCAATTTACTGAATTTTACACTTTCCTTATATCTACCACCAATACAATAAGAAAATAAGAGCATATAGCCAATTTCGCTAAAGTATAATGGCGGCCATTTTGGAAAATGGTCGCCGAAGCTGACCAAGGCACAATCTCGGGTGGCTCCATATCTAGAATTGTTCGGAATACATTATTCTACATGTGTACCAATTTTGGTGCTTTTATGCAAATTTGAACAATTGATCTGAAATATCAGACTACGCTGCAGGACTATTTGTAGGGTTGCAAATTAACAAAAAAAAAAAAATTAATTGCTTTATTTCAATGTCTCCTGGCAACGGTCTGGTCTGGTCAGGTACGGAGAAAGGCGAACGTTCTGTCGTACATTCAATGTAGATATGGGGAGAAATAAAACAAAAACAAAACAAAAGAATTGGGCAAGTCCAATAACTAATTCATGCACATTATGTATGGGACATTCAGAAAGTTTAACCCTCTGAAAAGCATTTAGGATAGTCATCGATTTCAGTGATTTTTATTCCAATGTTGGGCATCTGCAAGGAGAATCCCCACAATAATTTAAATGTCATTAGTCCTTGGGATGATTATGTATTTAAAGAAAACATGGTGCATTACGTATGGGACCACGAGAAACACGATTTTTCAAAGAAATGTATTCAAGTTCAAAGTTCTCTGAAAGTATTTTATCATTCTCCAGAATTTTCAGTGTGGATGTTTTTATGTAAATTGTTTTGCATATTGTCTTATGTCTTATTTATGTAAATTTATTGTGTACGATGTCTTATTTATGTAAATTGCCTTTCATAACACAATCGGGCTTGAGCATACTCTGACACGAAGATCCAACATTTAACTTTTAGAAACTCAGCAATTCTTGCAGTACGATATGAAACAAAGTGATCATCTGATTATTAAGACTTAAAATGGATGATTTTAAATTAGAATTGTATTAACCATGGTTTGCAAGTACTTCTGAAGAAAATGAAATGTACAACATTATTGCCGATACACACAAAAAATGTACGACATATACCAAATGATTAAACCCGGACAGATCTGTTTTAGTGTGTGGACAAGGAATGAAAATAAACAAAATAATTTGCATAGAGTAATTGGTTGGTAATTAAAAAAATTTTAATGCTCATGTAGATTTTTCTTTCCATTTGTCTCAGAACCTCAGGGCTTTTGTACATTCAATAGAAGTAATTATATGTAGATGTAAACATTTATCAACTGGAGTGAAAATATCAAATCTGGCAACGTAGTTATAATATGGACTACTTCCACTTACACAAGGGAATAGAAGAAGGTATTAATTTTGTGTAAAAAGGAAATGCATATCCCAGTATATGCCTGGTGTTGGCATAACGGTTAGGGTGTTGGGTTTGGGATCCAACGATCCTGAGTTCAAATCCCACTCGGATGTTGAATTAATACCAGGTGGGGTTGACTCTGCCTGTCATCCTTCTGAGGTCGGCAAAATGAGTGCCAGCTTGCTGGTATCCTGTGTCGGAGTGGCGACCCATCCAGGATTGTGCCCAATAGCCAAGGAGTCTGCTTGGGCAGCACCAATGCTCTGCACAGAGCATGGGCCCAATGGATTGATGGATATTCCAGTATGTTTCATTGAAAAACCAGAAACTTAGAGGTGCCTGAAATAATGATAAACAAAAACTCGTATCTTCTTCAAAAGGAGGTTACACCCCTCCTTACAAATGGAATGATTCCGTATTGTTTAATCTCCCAAAAACTGGGCCATGTGTGGTCAAGTCTTGTGAGAATACATGAATGGCCAAAATGTCTCCTCGCCAAAGTAGTGGTCTCATTTTGGTGAAGTTGAAGTTGTCTTTCCCACAGACTTTGCAATGTCCCATACGTAACGGTGTTTTCCCATACGTAACATTTTAAATTACTTATGAACTAATTATCTACTTATATTTTAAGCTAGAAATACAGGATATATGATCAATACATGATAGATTAGAACATCTGAAAATGGCATTCAATTTTTTTTGGAGCATTTAGTGTAATCCTAAAAAAATCCATGTAAAATTGTAATGTATGGGACATTGCTTATTAAGAACATGCCTAATTTGCATAATTAATGAGGTGAACAATTTTTTTTTCTTGTGTATTAAAAGGGCATGGTAGAGTATTATTGTCCATGTAAAAACAGAAGTTGTTGGAAAGTTTGCTTTAATTTACTACATCACTCATTAGAATTGTCCCATATGCAACACCTAATTTACATATATGTAAATTAGTTTCCTGATTTCACACCTTAAACCGAAGACTTTGCCATTTTCTTTCACATTCAAACATGAAAATCTCAATTAAATGAGAGCTGTGGCATGAACATGAAATTCTGCCATCTGAGGGGACCTTCTCTTGGACTTGCCCAATTGACGAATCAAATACTTTTATCATTTGTTGCATTTTGTCTGATGCTAATTGCGATTGAAATTAGAAACACTAACCAGTGGTAGATCCATGTGCCGTGGCCGAATCTGGATGAGTGCGGTGGTTCGAAGGTAAGGCGCATAATTGGAATTTTTTTTAAAAAATACAACATTAATAAAAACAATCTGCATGATATTAACTATCACTTTGTTTTCCCTGACGTTACCTTTAAAACTGTCCAGTTTGTAATTACATATAGCTTCAATTGGCACATCTTGATGCAGGTGTAACGATTCGGTGATTGGTTCTCTTTGTAAAGGATAAAATTATGAGCATTCCCTGCTGTTCTACACTTTGTTCACAAGCATAAGCATCGCTTTATTGAAAAACGTTTGTCTTTTGTTATTGGCATACGTAGTGTAATAATTTGTTTTCCTTTCCGAAGCCAAAGTAAATTACTTTAAGGATTGTATAACTATATTCATTTAGCACTCACCATTGAACTACATAGCCTGGGTTGGAATCTCTGCCCAGCTATAAATTGCCACCCGAGTGGTTCACACACAAGGGGAGACATTAATGTGTATGTTGTTCCTCGGAAAGACATTGGGACAGAGGATCCGATTGGGACAGAGGATCTGATTGGCGGCGATGGTTGGTGGATGTTAAAGATCCCTCTGTATCTTTCACGAAGAGTAGGTGAGTTATCGCTGGCACCCTGGATGATTTACAAAGTCTTGGCCTGAGTCACAGCTGGAGAGGCAAGGTCAAGCCACCTAGAATAACCTCAGCCAAGAGACTGCTTCGGTGGCATGAATGTTCTGTAAGTAGCGCGGTTCATTGATGATGATCATTTATCAAATAGGTTTCATGTGTGAACTTGAATCTGGAGGCATAAAGTGAAACTTGCCAGTTGCTGAGAGGTCAGTATGTCTGGTCAATCACCTTCGTACCACATACAGGTACCAAGGTGATTGACAGGATATAGCTGTCCTGATCAGGATGCAGCAATAATTAATGCACACTTGCCTCAGAGCTAACTCGTCTGGGTTTGGTTTCTGACTCTACGATACACTGCCATCCCGGTGTTTCACAGACGGGGTGATACCTCGATGTGTGTGCCGTCCATTGGATGGACGTTAAGCTGGGTGTCCCTCATTCGAGCAATGCCTCGTGGACGTTCAGGATCTCATGGTCCATGACAAAAAGAAGAAGCCATTGTGTGCCTGTGCCCTGGCCAAATTCTAAAATCCTGTCTGATCGAAATGTGGCATTGAATGTGCAGCTGAACCACAGCCACGGAAATGATGCAACCAGCAGCTGTGCTGAAAAGCATAAAGCAGGGAGGCAAGCACATTCACATTCACACCCACAGCAAACACAGGTCGACAGAACTACCACTTCCTTTCCTCTACAGTGATTGACAGCACACACACTTCCACATATATTTGAAACCAATTGAAATACGAGTTATTGATCCAAGTTTTATCGTTTTCCTGGAATCCGAGATCAATGGCATGCTTTGGGGGTGCAGTACCCCCCTGCTGGCACAATCCCAGGAACCAGGTAGTGCCAAGCTCAATGGCTATCCTGCCACTCATCACTAATACCTTCCAATGCAAATCACGTTTCACCCCAGCAACAATATATATATATATATATATATATATATATATATATATATATATATATATATATATATATATATATATATATATATATATATATATATATATATATATATATATATCTCTGCCCAATGTTTAATGGCACGAGTCTGCGGCCTGCTGATACGAGTTAAAAACTACATCATCGTACACAATTTGGCAAGTCTATGGAAATGAACACAACATTCGACAGTACATGTGCCATCTGCTTGTGACACATCTCTGCCAGACGGCCTCACATGGCTGGTTCAGACCATGAGCTCAGCACGAGAAGCGAATGTTAAGAGTTTTCCTTCTAACCTAACAACTCGTCGATGGATGATTCATACAATCTCATCACACAACCACTTCAAAACCCTCAACATTAAATTTGGTTTTTGTGAATTGGTAAAGTGGCAGGTTCAAAGTTCCTCACCTGATACCCAGACAACCCGAGGAGTGCAAATGACTCCTACTAATTGCGAAAACATCATGCATTTGAATGTGTCGTGTGCCAGAGGTTTCACAGCGGCCATCATTTTGAATCCACCAAAACCTTACACCCAGCGGATCGTGTGGGCGACTTTCAGACATTCCATTTGCTTTTTCAGGTGGAATAACCGAGGTGCACAATTCTGCCAGTGACTCATCGATGCAAGCAGAAAATTCCAATGGAAAGCGGGCAATTTAATGGAGGAAAAGTGCACTCTTCTGTACTCTCTCCACCTTGCCTGTTCTGATGTTATTTGTCAATTACTACAGCAGAGATAACAGCATTTGACTTGTATCCTTGCTAGTTGTTGACAGGTACTATGTGCTTGGTTCTTCAATTAGCACCTGTGCGAATATCACTGCTGTGGGTCGGATACCTGCAGCAAAGCCGTGACATTTTACCCAAACTTTCCGGTGAGCAGCTCGTTGGGACAGATCACTCAATTCAGGTGATTAAATAAAGACATGCTTTTGTCTCAAAAATAATATGTTGATAAAGAGCAGTCGAAGTCGGCAAGTAAGACTGCCGATATAGCCAGCCCAGCACAGAATGCGTGGCTTTGAAACTCTCCATCGGGAGTCAGCTCTGTGAGCGAATCACGGAGATATTGTCCGACCGGTCGCCGTGATTGAACATCATCCGTCCATGCCAGGCACACACATGCTCGACTGCAGGGAGGTGTTTTTGGCCCACCGTGCTGTTCGTAAATGCAATCCCTGTCGTGTAAGGACCTGAAAGTCCCTGTAGTGGCCATCTTGTTTACACTGTGTACCCCACACCATCCCTCTCCCTTCCACAGATCTCCTGATGTCTCTGTTCCCCACTGTTTTTTCTTTCCCTCTCCCACCCCTCTTATCTCCTGCTCCCCCTTGTTGTATGTTCTGTGTGCTAGCTCTCATACGAGCCTCGACATTGAATACAAAAAATAAAATTCAAAAAATACATAAATCAGTGCACGTCATACAGTAGATATTCACCAACGAAAACCTGTGAACTCACACCTCGGTCCATACCTGTAAACTTACACCTGGTCCCTATTGCTCCACACTGTGCTTCGTACGTTTCTTGGCTTCACTGGTGCAGAACAGTTTGGACTCGAGCTACATTCTTTTGAACCTGCATTTTAATGTTACGAGAGCAACAGAGGTCATTGACGTGCCATTTTAACTGCAACGGTTTCCCTTTGGGTGGTGGGAAAGGGTGGGTGGGTGGTTGGAAGGAGATGCTTGCAGTATGTATACAGATTATTGAGGGAAACAGTTCGGGACTGACCGTTTATTATTATTTATATCTAATATCCTCCGTGTTCATTTGTTCATCATCCCAGAGGACCATCGACACACAGAATCTCACATCAACATCCTCTGGTGGCAAAACAGTGTTTAAAAAATAAATAAATAAAAAGATGTTATGTGGTTGTAATTGACCTGGAAATGACACTCGTGATTAAAATGTTCCAACACTGGTATTGTTTTCCCAGTAACTTGAACAAGAGCATGCAAGGAAACGCGCGCAAAAAAGCAGCCACTTGACCCCTCATGGTGGTGTCTGATCGTCGTCCCTGGTGCTCCGCCTGAGGCCAATCGGTGCTGCCAAAGCAGTCTCATGGCAAGAATTACACTAGGTGGGTTGCCTTTGCCTTCTCAGCAGTAGTCGGGGCAGGAATCTGGAAATTGTTCAGGCTGCCAGCGATAACTATCCTACTCTCCATAAAAACAAACAAAAAAACACCGCGGAATCTTTAACGTCCGTTAACTAATGCCAGCAGATGGTCGGCCACCAGTTTAAGGTTCATTAAAGGGATCCAACCCCATATACATGAAAGCAATTCTGAACAATCCAACAGTCAGGGTGATAATCAATCCTACAGTAGACAGCGCAAAAAGGTAAGTGCGTGACTTCTGCATCATCCTGTCCGACACGCGACATCATAATTAATGTCAACACAATTTCACAAGGGACAACAGTGACGCAACGTATCCACTGAACAGATGTGGCCCCGGGCATTCCTTTCTTGCAGCAATTCTCTGCAGACAACTGTAGCATATGAGAGTACAACTCTCATATACCATAGTTCTAACTGCAGCATTTTTGCCTGGGGTGTGCTTCACGACGCAGCACCCCCTACTGCCTTCACACCAAGACCGCAGTTTTATAGACATTTATCGATGTGAAATCGAGCCCCGAAGCAGAATGCTGACATATAAACTCACTACCGTATGAGCCGTCGTGTACCCCCATCAATCACCAAGCCCATCAATCATGGGCTCACAGAGGAATATATAATGAATTATTGGTTCACAGAGGATCATTTTTGAGGGGTAGTTTTTAAACTCCTTTGATGTGATGAATGATTCAATAAAAAAAAATTGCAACTGCGTGAGTTCAGGGAATAAGATTATAAACAATGTTTGTTGATGTTATCATCGCATGGCTATAATGCACCAACTAACTCTCCGCAACTGCTCCCAAATGCAGGTTAATTAAATTTAATTCCTTTAGAGTTTAGACAATCCGATCGTTCTGCATTGGCAACATGTGACCAAAGTTTCACCGAAATGCTTGCTTGGAGTAACTCGGTTTTGCTATCCATCTGGCCTCCAGAGATCAGAATTGTTCTTACAATCTGAACTAACTCAGACTTATTGTTGAGTAAAAATCAAATCAACATTCCGGTGGCGGCCGCCACTCGAATGCTCGGCTGAGACAGCCTGGCCTTTGATGATACACCCGGTATAAACCTTGCCAAGAAACTGTTTCAGCAGCACCATAGCTCTGTAACAGAGCATGGTATGTCAGAACATGCACGCACGCACGCACGCACACACACATGCACGCACACATACCCTTGAGTTGAGAAAGTATTCTCACACTCCTTGACTTTTGTCACATTTTGTTGTGTTACAGCCTGAATTTAAAATGGATTAAAGTTCAAAAAATTTGTCAATGATCGACACAAAACACCCCATCATGACTTAGTGAAAACATGTTTTAGAATTTTTTTACCAATTAATAAAAATGAAAAGCTCAAACATCTTACGCCTATAAGTATTCAACCCCTGAGTCAGTACTTTGTAGATGCGACTTTGGCAGCGATTACAGCTTCGAGTCTTCTTGGGTACGTCTGTATCAGCTTTGAACATCTGGATTTGGGGATTTTATCCCATTCTTCGTTGCAGATTTGCTCAAGCTCTGTCAATTAGTTGGGTGGAGAGCATCGGTGAACAGCAATCTTCAAGTCTTTCCACAGATTCCCCATGGGATTCAAGTCAAGTCTTTGGCTGGGCCACTCAAGGACTTTCACATTCTTGTTCTGAAGCCATTCCAGTGTTGCTTTGGCTGTATGCTTTGGGTCATTGTTCTGTTTGAACATAAATCTTCGCCAGAGTCAAAGGTCTTTTGAGCTCTGAAGCAGGTTCTCCTCAAGGATTTACCTGTATTTGGCTCCATTCATTGTTCCCTCGATCTTTACAAGTCTCCCAGTCCCTGCCACTGAAAAGCATCCCCATAGCATGATGCTGCCACCACCATGCTTCAGGGTCGGGATGGTGTGAGATGGGTGGTGAACTGTGCTCGGTTTCTGCCAGACGTAGTGCTTTGCTTTCAAGGCCAATGAGTTCAATTTTAGTCTCATCAGATCACAGAATATTTTGCCTCATGATCACAGAGTCTTTCACGTGCCTTTTTGAAAACTCCAAGCGTGCTGTCATGTGCTTTTTTCTCAGGAGTGGCTTCCATCTGGCCACTCTGGACTGGATTTATGAAGTGCTGCAGAGACTGTTGTCTTTCTGTCAAGTTCTCTCATCTTCGCCAAGGAACTCTATAGTTCTATCAGAGTGGTCATTGCCTTCTTGGTCACCTCCCTGACCAAGGTCCTTCTTGTCCAGTTGCTCAGTTTGGTCAGACGGCAAGCTCCAGGAAGAGCGTGGATAGTTCCATAATTTTTCCATTTCCTAATGATGAAGCTCACTGTGCTCTTGGGAACTTTCAACACTCTCAAAGTTGTTTTACACCCTTCCTCAGATCTCACAATTCTATCTCGGAGTTCTCCGGACAGCTCCTTGGACTTCATGGTACATTCTCTGCTCTGACATGTGCTGTCAACTGCCGGACCTTACATGGAATGGTGTGTTTCTTTCTAAATCATCACAGGTGGACTCCAATCAAGTTGTTGAGACGTCTCAAGGATGATTAAAAGAAATTGGATGCAATTTGGAGTGTTACAGCAAAGGGGTTGAATACTTATTCATGCAAGACATTTCAGCTTTGCATTTTTGATAAATTTGTAAAAAAATTTGAAAACATGTTTTCATTTTGTCATTATGGGATATTTTGGGTAGATCAGTGACAAAAAATTTCACTTCCATGTGTTCGTGTTGGTTACAAAATTTTCTGTAACCAGGGACCCATTTGAGTGAAGTTGTCCTGTTCTCATGTATACCATGAGAAGTGATATAGTTAACATAGGGATTAGACATAAAAGTATAATTCATATGCACCTTTTCTGTAAACCAGGCAAGGCATCAGGCAAGGCAAGCAGAGGGATGGGAACAGGACAGTGATGGCTGTGTCGGCATTATGTGTGGCTATAAAAACATGACCTGCGATGGTTCTAGGGGTGCCGTGATACCAGTCTGCCCAAGTGACGTCACCACATCGGCAACTGTGTGCCGCATTATTGGCAGAGCCTGGCTAGGAGCAAGGGCTGCGAATCCACTGTGGGAGTGGCCACAGGGTGAAAATAAATGGGGCTGCACACGGGGTTGATATCTGGTTGGAGTTGGAGCGTCGAATTGAGAGGAGCTGAAGTCAGGGCAGTCGTGGTCTCCCTCTCTCTCTCCCTCTGGCGTGGCAGGACCATGTTAGTGCTGACTCCAGGACTGACCCTTGCAGTAGGCCATTATTTAGTAGACAGTCACACAGTATCATCTGTTGAACAGGATGAGGCACGTCGAGATCATTTCTGGTGGTGTAGTTGGCGGGGGGCTGACCCATGCCACCTCAATTCCCTCATGTGCTGCGTGTAATGTAGCCTGCTTCCACCGCCATATCCTTTAAGACATTGTCTGGCTCCCCACTGTGTGCTCATGGCACCTCAGGTTGTTAGATATGTATCAAGTGTCTTTCAGATTTCTGAGCTATGAATGTCCATTTATTTTTCTCTTTGTTTGCTCCAATCTGCCTTTCGTTTGATTCTCCATTTGTGTCATCTTGTGTGTCATAAATAAAATGATTTCTTAAGAAACGTGTCACCTCATTCCCACCTTCTCATGTGTGTGTGATCCGTTTCAGCATTTCGCAAATACCTGTGGAGATACAAGTTGGTAAAACAAACTCATTTTAAGAGACTAGTGAGATACAGGTGTCATCTTGGGAAAGAAACTGCATTTTCTGATCAAACGTAGTTTCATATAATTGGGCCATTCACGAAGCATACTGCTTCGGCATGGCAGGACCACGTCAGTGCTGAATCCAGGACTGATTCTTGCGGTCGGCCATTATTTAGTCGACAGTCACACAGTATCATCTGTTGACCAGGATGAAGAAAAGTAGGGCAGTCTGATGGCAACTGATGATACTGGACAGATTCAAAAGTGAACTTTCCTGCTCAATCGTGTCCTAGATGGATGTGCAGTGAATAAATCAAATCCAGTGATGATTTGGCTTTGGTATCTCCCTTCAATATTGGTGGTAAGTGCCATAAGCTTGTGGCATGCACTACAGCCTGGCAGGAACCATGCTTGTTCTCTGAGAATGTTCCTCTAAAATTGGTGGCATACGAGTTTGTAGCATCTGCTTGAGGAAGTGATATGTCGTTTTAAGGAGGGAAATGGGCCTGAAGTTATTGGGTCCTCAGTTGGTTTCTGAAGCCGAGGGATAGTAATAGCTTTTGGTTGTCACCATTTCTTTGGTATTTTGCCCGAGGTAAGTATGATTGAGCAGACCGAGATTTTCAGGACAATGACAATGTTTTTCAAGATTATGCGAGAAATACCATCCACTCCTCTGGTTTTGCCTGATCTTCGAGCATTGAGCATCTCGTTGACCTCTGTTTCAGTGGAGGATGTTGATATGGTTGAGGTTGGTGCACATGCCAACTTTTATTGCTGGAGCTTTGCCTTCATCTTCTCGAATGTATGGTGGTCTGTTGGTGTCTTTCCACGAATTATCATCTGAACTGTGATGGTGTTAACTAATACATTTGCTGTTTTGTTTGCTGGTAACAGTACATCACGGAGGGAATAATAGTCACACGTCGTGAGGTGTCTCAGGAGGCGCTAAGCCTTGCAGCTTGCATGCGTTAAATCTTTTGACTCTGTTGCTTCATTATATCTTTGTCTTGTGGCCAGGTTGAGGTCAGAATATATGTGCTAATTGTTTCCTGTCTGCACATATTCTTTGAGAAGGATCTCAATTTCTTCGTTCCAGCAAGGAAGATAGGATTCCTTGAAGCCACGAGGGGTGACAGACTGCTTTCTTGATGAGAAAAAAAAACTTTCGAAGTTTTCTGGAGTTGATAATATCTGGTGGACTGTGCACTCGATTGCTGCTGAGAAGGATGGCCGGTCGACTGTCCTGAAGTTATAGTGGGGCAGCGTTATCAAGATGATTGTTGGGATTTCAATCCCAGCATGGATCAACACTGGTCTATGTTGATTATAATTCATGGAAAGATGGGAAGTTGCCCAAGACAGTTCAAAATGCCTTCAGGACTTCCCATTTTAGGCTTAAGATGCAAAAAGCAGGTCAGGGGTAAAGTCTTTCTGACATCTTGCCAAATTGTAGGAGCACAAACCTTCAGCATCAAACAAGAGAAAAAGTTTTAAGCTACTGCCCAGTGTAGGAGAATCCCTGAAGGTATAATTTGACGTTTATCCTCACATCGTATGTTGGCTGTGTACCCTTGTATAACATGAAAGGTGACCCACTACTTCCTTCATCATACAGAGGAGTAATGCTGTTAGAGCAAGCATTGAAGATATTTGAGAAGGTTATTGAGAACAGGTTGAGAGGAGTTGTCGATATAGACGAGAACCAATTTGGTTTGACGAGTGGAAAGTCGACGGCAGAGGCATTATAAGGAAGATTCAAGAGAAGTATTTATCAAAGAAGAGGTTGTTATATCATGTGTTTATAGATCTTGAGAGGGCATATGAGGAGTACCAAGGATAGTTGTGAAAGGGGTGCTTCGGAGACAGGGAGTAACATTGGACTTCGTGAGGGCAGATATGTCAATTTAAGAGAGGGCAACAACATCAGTAAGAACTAGTGGAGGATATACAGAGTCATTTGAAATAAAAGTAGGTTTACATGAGGGATCAGTGTTGAGCCTCTTGCTTTTTGTTCTGGTTCTCGAATAAATTACGGAAGAGGAAAGTGTGCGACTCCCATGGGAATTATTATATGCAGATGACCTCGTCTTGACAGCAAAAACATAAATAAAAGCAAAGGAGATGTTTCATATTTGGAAGGAAGTGATGGAGTGTGAGGGATTGAGGGTGAATGTGGATAAGACAAAACTGATGGTTAGTAGTGAAGAAGAAAGGAAGGAGAGTGCAAAATGGCCATGTGCGACTCATGATAAGGGAGTAAAGTCGAATTATATTCAGCGTGTGTCTTACAAAAGGTGTTGTCATTGGAAATGCCTTTGAGTGAGGGAAGTTTGGGTATAGTGGCGAGCAGTTTGAGACGTAAACAGTGCATGGGTGGAAATCAAGAAAAAGAGAACATTGGGGGTAGCGGGTATGGGATTTGAAGTTAAGCTGGAAAAGGTGAAGAGTTTTTGTTACTTACGAGATGTGTTAGATACAAGTGGAAGAACGGAGTTATCCGTGAGAACTAGGATAAGTGTCGCATGGAATGAGTGTAGAGGGTTAAGAGGAATTTCAACACACACACAAAAAAATCCCAACTAAAGTGAAAAGTAAGAGTATATTTAGCCTGTATTTGGAAGGAAGCTTTTATGTAGTGTAGTGAGACATGGGGAATGAGGGTAGAAGATGAGAGAACAAGTGGAGATAAATTCAAAGTATACCGAACAAAAATATAAACACACCAACCTTAATATCTAAGTCAAGATTGCCATTATGGGAAAATGGTCAAACCGATGATATGTTTGAGCAATGGTTCCTTTGTTTTGCTCAAGACAGATGTTCCCATTGAAATTGACCACTCTGAGTGTGTGGACTCACACGTTGAGTAATCCTTCCCATGAGCACCATGGGGCTTGACAGAGTGATGGTCAGTGAGCGTGACCAGGACACAAACACTCCCTATAGCTTGCCCTATAAAAGGCCTCCCCAAAATGTGGACTGGTGCCAAATGTCAACATGCCACAGATGTCACAAATCTTGAGGGAGCGCGCCATTGGCATGCTGAATGCTGGGACGTCAGTACGGGCCGTTGCAGCACACTTCAATGTCCACCACTCCACCATTAGCCGCCTGAGAACGCGCCTCAAAGAGACTGGAAGCACCGTGAACGGCCCACATGCCCGGCGACCACGTGTGACCACCGCCGGTCAGGATCGTCACATGAGGCTGCAACATCTCCGGGATCGACTCCGACCGGCCACGAGGACTGCCGATGAGACTGTCGGGCTGCATAACAGGCGCAGGCAATAATCTGGTGATGTCCATGCGCCGGAGATGCACCGCTCTGCGCGACGCCAACGGTGGACACACCCGCTACTGACTGTGTGAACTCTGACAGTGACACCTCGGTTGTGTCGGCTGTTGTAGCGCAAAGACTGTCGCCAGAATTCTCAAGGAACTCTTTTTATTTTTTTTTTGTATACCTTGGTCGAGGCTCGTATGAGAGCAAACACACAACTCACAGCAAGGAGGCATGAGACAAGAGGGGCGGGAGTGGAAGGGACAAAACAGTGGGGAACAGACACAGTAGGTGAACTGTGGAAGGGAGAGGGATGGGGATGGGACGGGGAACATGGCGAAGAGAAGATGGACATTTCATGGACTTTCAGGAAGGAAAGCAGGAGAAATGAAGGAAGTGGGCTTGGGTGGATTATCGGGGGTAGAAAAGATCGAGGATTTGGATGGGGGAAGTTAAGAGGTGGTGGTGAACAGCTGTTTTGAAAGCCTGGAGGGAAGAATGGGAAGAATAGAGTGAGGAAGTTTATTCCAAAGGCGGGAAAAAAGAGGAATGAAAGAGTGAAGATGAGCAGTGATTCGTGATTTTGGTAGTTTTACCAGAAGGGGGTTGTTGGCGGTCCTTGAGCGCCCTGTGGAAATGTGGTGGGGACAAATCGCAGAGAGAGCAGGGGGGGGCAAGGCTGGAGAGGAGTCGGTAGAAGACAGAAAGACCACCGACCAACCTGCGGTGATTGAGTGAGAGGCCCAAAGACTCAGCTTCATTGCGGGAGATTCCGATGATCTTAAAAGCCCTGGTTTCGACAGCGTGAAGTCGAGAAAGGTGGGAGGCAGGAGCACCAGCCCAGAGGGGAGAGCAGTACTCCATCAGGCTACGGACAAAAGCTTTGTAAGTGGTCAGGAGCTCAAGAGGGCCGAGGAAGGACTTTGCACGACGGAGGATTCCCAGTCGGCGACTGGCTTTTGAGGCAAGGTTGGAAATGTGACTTTCCCAGGAAAGGTCATAGCAGATAGTGAGACCCAGAAGCTTGAAAGAAAAGACTTCTTCCAGAGGATTGTTGAGAAAGTGGATGGGGGGGTTTTGTAAACGGTCCTTTCGAAGAGACATAGTGAGAGTGTGAGATTTGTCTGGATTGAAAGACATGTTCCACGTGTTGGACCAGTTTGTGATTTTATCCAGATCTGCAGTGAGCGAAGAAGCTGCTGCTTGCCGGTCTGAGGGATGACAGATGGTACGGCAGAGGGTGGAGTCATCGGCAAAGAGAAATAGAGGATTTTCCAGAGAGTCCGAGATTGAAGGTGGTTTCCCTCCTATCATCAAAGATTGGGGGTCCCGAAGGCTTTGCCCCAATCCCGTCCTCCAGTGGGCTGCCCTGTGACGGGTAACTGCACAGGAGGCACTCCTACAGAGTGGGTTTTCAGATATTTTTCTGCCTTCAGAATGTTTTTCAGAGTGAAGGGTTTTACGGACTGTGTCCAGAGTGCAAATCCTGCCACCAACCTCCGAATCAAAGGTAACCCAACTGCAGGAGGACATCTGCAGACACAGTTGGGCACTCAATATGGATAGCCATTGGCTCACAAGGAATTCCTCCGCCCTTTGAGAGGTTTTGTTCTTCATCCTGCTGGGTGTCCATATCATACACCCTCCTCACCAAGAAACTTGGTGGGGGAGACAGTTTAGTCGCAGACAACCCGACCATGGAACAGGTTAGTACAGGTTTACATGGTACCTGCAGCAAGTCACAGATCTAGTCTGACCTGACACTTAAATTAGCATATGTATGTATATATATATATATATATATATATATATATATATATATATATATATATATATATATATATAAAATAAAAAGGTCTTTCTAACCAATGACTGATATTAAAGATCAGTACCTTCTGGGTGAGATAGAAAGCTAAAATTTTGCATGCAGATCGACATCGAACCCGGTACAACAGCAAAAAATCACAGAAACGTTGGACAACATCCATAAGTGAAAGTATAAATAAATAAAATAAATAAATGAAAAAATATACAGGTGAGCAACCCGAGACAATGGGGAAGCATGGTAATTTTGTGTGCCAACGGTCATCGAAGCCAAGACACGAGGAAAAAAAAATCACAGAACCGTCGGAAAGCATCCGTAAATGAAAATATAAGTAAATGAATAAAAAATGAAAATGGTCAGGGTATACACCTCAGTGTTTCCTTCCCTTTAGTGTACGTGTGTTGTTCGTGGTGCAGAATGCAGCTCGTCTGCTAACGACAGCAATCCAAGGTTATGAACGAACGTACAGGTCAGCTACCAATCAAATGGAACTTTGCAGTGAGGGTCTGAGACTTCTGAGTGACGTTACAGTGACCACATCAACAGCGTCACGTTTTTGAAACTTGTATTTCAAACAAACAGATACAAAGTCAAATGAGGAATTTCACCATTACATACAATGTCCAACTCCGACGCCCACGTTGAGTTGTTTCCGCCAAGTGTCTCTATCGTGCCTGCACAACTCATGCTTGTTCACCTCGTCCTCCATCACTGTCGAAGGATCGATTCCCATCAGGTCGTTTTATTCGTACGCTGGCCCGTTCAGAATGATTAAATTGCTCAAAGGAATTCTTTTCCGACACGTAATCTTAATGAGTTTTAAATAACCTAAATATAATCGGATCCACGCGTTAACAACCACTCTCGACATTTACACCTTGTTCATTCATCAGAGCTAAATTGAGCAAGGGGATGAACAATGCACATGTCTCGTCACGTGTAACCAGTCTCTCTGCACTTCTCTCTCACGGATGAACACAGAATGATCCCGTGCCTTCCAGCAAATGAGTTTCTCTTCCATTCTGGAAGTTTCATCTCAGAACGTTGCAGCATTTTCACAAATCTCACAAGGCAGTTTCCAGTACAATACTGCTATCTACAGTCAAAACTATCTCAATACATCAAGTAGTTAATATTACAATTCACCGATTCGTGCGACATGAAACTTATAACATGTAATCATCCATTTATAGGCCTTCACTAATGCTTCTCCACAAATACCACAACATCGAGCTTTTAACTGACAAAATAAATAAATATAGAATCAAATACAGGTAAGTGACCCAAGACGATGGGGAAAGCATGGTTCATATGCTTACACAATGTGGAAGCACACCCCTCCAGTATTTATATATACATATATACATATACGAGGTGTTTTCAAAAAGTATCCAACCTTAATTCTTCGTGCGTAAACAAATGAAGCTGGGGAGGCGTGGTTTGGTGCACGTATGGAGGCGATCCTAATTCATATGCGTGAATATTTTCCTGTCTGCAGAAGCTGTCAGTCGCCGACAGACCGCCGATGAGTGAGGAAGTGTAAGTGAGCGCCGTCGGATTTTCGTTTTTGACAAAATGACGGAAAAACTTGAACAACGCTACTGCATCAAATTTTGTGTAAAGCTTGGCGATTCCCAAGTGGAAATGATCCACAAGATTCAACAGGCCTTCGGGAACGAAGCAATGGGCACCACACAGATAAAAGGGTGGTACAATGGGCACGCTTCAAAGATGATCACACATCAGTGGAAAGTGAAGCACGTTCTGGTAGGCCCTCAACATCCCGAAATGAGATGGTCATTGACCAAGTGAGGACCCTACTGGTGCAGGATACTACCAAGAGGTACTGCGTCGCCTTCGTGACACTGTGCGACGCAAACGGCCGGACCTGTGGGCAGCGGTCAATTGGCAGCTCCATCACGATAATGCACCCGCCGATTCTTCACATTTGATACAGAGTTTCCTGGCCAAACACAACACACCTGTGCTTCGTCAGGCTCCCTACTCTCTCAACATGGCTCCGTGTGACTTCTGGCTTTTCCCCAAGCTGGAAATGCTGCAAGGGACCAGATTTCAGTCCAGAGAAGACATCATGCGGAATGCGACGGACCAGCTACGCGCCATCCCAAAAGAGGCGTTCCAGCGCTGCTTCCGACAGTGGCAGAACCGTTGTGAGAAGTGTGTGGCAGCCCAAGGGGACTACTTTGAAGGAGATTAGTGCAAGTTTGTTGTATCTGGATACAAGTATTTTTTATGAACGAAGGTTGGATACTTTTTGAACACACCTCGTATATATAACACACACACACACACACACACACACACACACACACACACACACACACACACACACACACACACACACACACACACACACACACACACACACACACACACACACACACACACACACACACACACACACCTTTCTAACCACTGACTGACTGACTAATGTTCAAGATCAGTAACTTCCTGGTGACGTAGAAAGCTAAAATTTTGTGGGCAAATGGACATCAAAGCAGATACACAGGGAAAAAATAAAAATAACCAGAGAACCATTGGAAAGCATCCACAGATGAAAATATAAATGAATGAAAATAAATAAATGGGAAAAAGAAATAAATGAAAAATCAAATGTCGGTGAGCAACCTGAGACAATGGGGAAGCCCGGTAATTTTGTTTCAACGGACATCGAAGCCAATGTACCAGGGAAAAGCACAGAACCATTAGAAAGCATCCGTAAACAAAAATATAAATGAATGAATGTAAATAAATGAAAATAAATAAAAGAAATATCAAATGCAGGTGAGTGACCCGAGACAATGGTGAAGCACGGTTCGTTATTGCTTACAATATGTAAGCAAATCATGCTCGTAAATTAAACATATTTATGTATGTGTATATATATATATATATATATATATATATATATATATATATATATATATATATATATATATATATATGATATTACATTTATATTATAATAAAAATAACGAATAAAAGGCAATGTGTGTGTGAGTTGTCTCCTCCGTAACTCCAAAACTATAAAACCGAGCAGCCTGAAACATTGCATGCATACTAAGAGAACTCCAAGGATGTGCACGAGTGAAAATTGGATGTTTGGATTAATTAAAACACCCCTTTAGAAAATAATTAACAGTTTTATTCAATTATATCCTTCATCAGGCGATAATGATGACCCCCAGCTGCCTCGCTCTCTGGGTCCTATGGTGTTTCTTGGGTAACCTTGCTGGAGTCTGAAGATGCCATGCTTTCTGGCCAGCTCAACAATGTCTTGACTTGGAACAGGCCGCAACGATTTCTTTACGATAAAGTTGTTGTTTTCACTTTCCTCACTCATATTATCAAATGCCTGCTCATCACAACTACACAATTCGGACATATTTAACATTTCAGGCGTCTCCAGGAGGTAACAAGCTCAAATGAGGTAAGATCCTCGTCCTCTTAGTGATGACGTCATAGTTATCAGTTATGTATCAGGTGTGCGGTAAATTATCTCTCATGCCCTATTCGATTCCATCTGAAGTATTCAAAAAGCTTGCTTTGCTTTGGAGATAATTTTTTATGTGATTTCCATTGCGATATTATGACGTCATAACTTTTTTCTTGGAAGAATTTCCTCAATCTGAGATGGTTATTGTCTGCGTGTGAGCTTTGTGCATGAACATGTCAAGTTTCAAGATGTTCTGATGAAAACTCTTGGTTGTGAAACAAAAAATTTCAGAAAATAGTGATGACATCATAAAACGAATATGACATCATTATGATGTATCAGATTTGCGTCAAATCATCTGTGCAAATGCCCCATTTGATTCCCGCAAACAGAATTCAAAAAGCTTCCCAAGTTTCGGAGATAATGGTTTCGACGATTTCCATCAGCGGTGATATTATGACGTCATAACTTTTTTTTCTAGGAATTATTTTCTAAATCGGAGATGGTTACTGCCTGCGCATGGACTTTATGCATATACATGCCACTTTTCACGAAGATCCGATGAAAACTCTGGACTGTGAAACAAAAAAATGTGAAAAAATAGGAATGTTGTCATAAGAATGGATATGACATCATAATGAAGTATTATTTGTGCGTTAAATTATCTCTGCTAATGCCTCCTTCCATTCCCGCAAACAGAATTCAAAAAGCTTTCCGAGTTTCAGAGATAATTTTTTTGGGCGATTGCCATTCGCAGAGACATTATAACGTCATAACTTTTTTCTGCGATGAATTTTCACAATCGGAGATGGTTACTGTTATGTCTGCGTAGGGTATTTCTACATATATATGCCAAGTTTCAGGAAGTTTCGATGAAAACTGAAGGCTGTGAAACAAAAAAGTCCACAAGAACAACAACGTGAGTTAAGGCCCGGTCACACCTTGACGTTTTAGCCAGCGATGGCAACGTATTAAAATGTATTTAAAACGCTGGCTTACGTTGAACATTTGATGTTTTTTTTTTAAAGATTCGGACGTATTCATAGCGACTTGGTCTTATGTATAACGCATTGGTAATGGACACAGAACGTTTCGTTGTGTTATAGATAACTTATACCAACGAATGCTGAACCTGTTGTCGGCCTACACAACCGATGCCCAACGATAGTCCAACTTAGGCATAGCGCGTTGCACGCATCGCCGACGATGTCGTGACGTAGCCTATTAAAAGGCTGACGCACAACGATTCGAATCATAACTGCCGTAGAAATGGAAGTGACAACATCGTGGTCACACCTTGTTGATCTTGCCAGCGTATGCCGACCTAAGAAAAATGTGTCTAAAACGTTGGGCACGTCAAATACGGTATGAGTAAGTTTGGTATACGTGAGTAGAACGCTAAAGTACGCTATCATACGTCGTAGAAAGTAGAGTACGTCAAGAAATTTTAAACATGTTCAAAATTTTTGGACGTACGACACACGTTCCGCATGCGATGGGGATAAGTTTTACACACGATATGTGGACGCTTACACACGTCCACAAAGGCTACTTATAAGCTACTCATAAGTCGAAACACGTCACGGTAATGCCTTTTTTACGCGAAACTTATTTCTAACTTATGTTTGACGTGCTTTGAACCATTCTTTATGTAGTCCCAACGTACATCGACGTATGTAGACGTATTCCAATGACGTCTTCCGGTCGACAAAAAAAATAAATGAACGTGTTTTTCTAGCTTACAACTGCCATATAAAGAC
>NC_140978.1:35377843-35497843 GCF_056783735.1 Eptatretus burgeri | reverse complement strand
CTGTATCATCAGAGAAAACCAGAAGATGGTGGATTCACAACCATCAGAGTTTGTGGTTGTGAGATTGAAGTTGACAACAGGTCGATTGTTCCATACTGTCCACTCTCACACGGCTATTCAATGCACACATCAATATTGAGTCCTGCCACTCTGTGAATCCATCAAATATGTGTGCAAATATGTCAACAAAGGATCTGACATGGCTATGTTTTGCCTCACAATGGCAGCAATAAGTGGGCTCACCACAAAGCAGGACAAACTGTACCAGACCAAGCTGACATCAAAGCCAGTGATGCACTTGGCCGTGTGCACACTGTCCATCCCAACAATTTTGAATGCTTTTACCTGAGACTGCTTCTGCACGAGGTGAAAGGTCCAACATCTTTTGAGAACTTGCAAACAGTGGATGCAACAATCTGTGAAACTTACAAACATGCTTGCCAGCTCAGAGGACTCCTGGAGGAAGATACGCACTGGAACAGCACATTGGAGGAGGCAGCTGCAACCCGATCACTATGGATGCTGCAAAGCCTATTTGCCATCATGTTGCAGGCATGTGCCATGTCAAATCCTCAAGAACTATGGGACAACCGCAAGGACAATCTGGCAGAGGACATTTTGCATCATACACAAGTGTAAAATCCTAACCTGGAACTGGACTACAGTGATGCCATCTTCAATCAAGCTCTCATCATTGAAGACAAGATCAAGGCTTTGGGTGGCTCTGACCTCAAAACTTTTGGCCTTCCTGACCCTCAATGACACAATAACAATGATCTCACAAATGAATTTTTGAGAGAGACCAACGACAACATGGAACAGCTTGCTGAATACATATAGGAGAATGAGCTATGTCTGTTTCCAGACCAAAGAGAAGCCATCGATAAGATTACACATGCAGTTTTCAATGGGAGTGGTGGCACTTTCTTTCTGGATGCTCCTAGTGGAACTGGCAAAACTTTTATCATCAATCCTCTTTTGGCAAAAATCCGGCAAAGAAATATGATTGCCCTTGCAGTGGCATCATCAGGCATTGCTGCCACACTGTTGACAGGAGGAAAGAACAGCTCACTCAGTCTTCAAGCTACCCTTAAATCTGGCAAGTATGAAGGCACCAACTTGCAACATTGGCAGGGGTACTGGCAAAGCTAAACTCCTGCAGGAGTGCTGGCTCATTGTCTGGGATGAGTGTACAATGTCTCACAAAGCTGCCTTTGAGGCTCTTGATCGCACCATGCAAGATCTTCGACATAATAACAGAAGAATGTGTGGAGGGACTCTGGTGTTGGCTGGGGATTTTTGACAGACACTGCCAGTCATTCCACATTGAACCAAAGCTGATGAACTGCAGGCCTGCCTCAAATCCTCATACATTTGGAACAACATTCAGCGAATCAGCCTCATGACCAACATGCGAGTGCTTCTGACAGGTGATTCATCTGCTGTGGAGTTTGCTGCAAACCTGCTCAAACTGAGAAATTGAGCCATGGTAATGAAAATCAAGATGAAACTATCTCGATGAACAACATTGGGAAAACAGTTGCAACACTTCAACAACTGCAAGATGCAGTATTTCCAAATGTTGCACGTAACTTCCATGACCACAAGTGGCTATGCCAAAGAGCCATCTTGTCACCGAAAAATGATGCAGCCAATTCCACAAAGAGGCCTTCTTAAACAGTTACTTGGCACTATGCAAACGTACAAGTCGGTTGACACTGCACCAGACACAAATGAAGCAGTCCACTGCCCCACAGAATATTTTAACTCTCTGGAACTACCAAGTGTGCCTCCTCACAATCTGGAGCTCAAGATTGGTTCACCTATTATGCTTCTCAGGAATATTGACCCATCAACACTTTGCAATGGAACACGTTTGGCTGTCAATAAACTTATGCCGCATGTCATTGAAGGCACAATCATGACTGGCCATGCAGCAGGACAGGATGTCTTCATTCCACGCATTCCAATCATCCCCTCTGACTTGCCATTTCAATTTAAAAGGCTCCAGTTCCCTGTCCGCCTCAGTTTTGCCATGAGCATCAACAAGGCACAAGGACAATCGCTCAAAGTTGTTGGCCTCAACCTGCAAAGCCCATGCTTTTCTCATGGCCAACTCTATGTTGGTTGTTCTGGAGTTGGCAATGGTAAAAACCTTTTCATCTCAGAACCACATAAAAACATGCAACATTGTTTATCCTGAAGCTCAACAAGGATGGAAAAAAAAAGCCAAACACTGTTATAAAATGTGATGTTTAAATCCTCAGTGCTGAAGAATAAGAAACAATGCTGATGAAGAGAGGCAGAAAGAGGAGAGAGAAGAAAGGCAGACAGAGAGAGAGAGAAAGAGAGAGAGAGAGAGAGAGAGAGAGAGAGAGAGAGAGAGAGAGAGAGAGAGAGAGAGAGAGAGAGAGAGAGAGAGAGAGAGAGAGAGAGAGAGAGAGAGAGAGAGAGAGAGAATGAGAGAGAGAATGAGAGATAGAATGAGAGAGAGAGAATGAGAGGGAGAGAGAAAGAGAGAGAGAGAGAAAGAGAGAGAGAGAATGAGAGAGAGAATGAGAGAGAGAGAAATGAGAGAGAGAGAGGGAGAGAGAGAGAGAGAGAGAGAGAGAGAGAGAGAGAGAGAGAGAGAGAGAGAGAGAGAGAGAGAGAGAGAGAGAGAGAGAGAGAGAGAGAGAGAGAGAGAGAGAGAGAGAGAGAGAGAGAGAGAGAGAGAGAGAGAGAGAGAGAGAGAGAGAGAGAGAGAGAGGCAAAGAAAGGGAGAGAAAGAGGAAGAGAGAGAGGAAGAGAGAAGAGAGAAGACAGAAGAATGAGAGAGAGAAGAATGAGAGAGAGAGAGAGAGAGAGAGAGAGAGAGAGAGAGAGAGAGAGAGAGAGAGAGAGAGAGAGAGAGAGAGAGAGAGAGAGAGAGAGACAGAGAGAGAGAGAGAGACAGAGAGAGACAGAGAGAGAGAGAGAGAGAGAGAGAGACAGAGAGAGAGGAAAAAAAAAACACAGAAGGAAGAAGACAGAAGAACAATGAAAAGACAACAAAGGAGGAAGGAGAAGCTGATTCAAGAAGAAGAAAAGCAGAAGTAAGCAAGGTTGACAAATAACAAGGAATAACAAAAATTCAGAGCAACTGAAACTTCTCAACAGCAAAAAGCAAGATTAGAAGCAAACATAGCAACAATGACTGCATTCTGCCCTCTTGTACATACGATCTCCCAGTCATTGTGTGTACTTCAGTCAGTTGTCTGTACCATCTGGTTCAGGAGGACACAGTTCAAGCCGATGAAACTTTTGCCGCCCCTGTGTAAAACAGGGCTGTCGCTGTAATATACAAAACACAGTAAATGGCACAAGGTGTTGAGGCACGGCGGTGATGATCAAGTTTCACACTCGACCACTCAAAGATCGCTGGGAGGTTTAATATAACACGGCAAGGTAAGCCTTCGTCTGATTTGGTGTCTCCGGACCTGTCTCTCTTTTGCTTTCCTCTCAACCGCTCCTTTCTGCTGTCCCCCTTAGCTATCCTCTATGTCCCCCTTAGCCCCTTCCCTCTCTCTCCCCATTCCCACCCTCACTGTACCCTCCACCCCTCTCACCATTCTCCCCCTCCCTCTCCTCCACACCCTCACCCCCCCATCTCTCTGCCCCCTCTTTTAGTATTCCCATCACCAAAGTGATGGGTGGTATTTGCTAGTACAGTGCATGTATATATGCACACAATATATGTATATATATATATATATATATATATATATATATATATATATATATATATATATATATATATATATATATATATATATATATATATATATATATATATACTCCACCAGTCAAAAGTTTTAGAACACCCCCATTTTTCAAGTTTTCACTGAAATTTAAGCAGTTCAAGTAAGTCCAGTGAATAACCTGAAATGGTACAAAGCGAAGTGGTAAACTGCCAGAGGTTAAAAAAAAGTTTAGGTTACCAAAAACTGAAAAATAATGTAAATTTCAGAGTTGTTAAAAAAGGCCCTTTTCAGGGAACAAGTAATGAGTTAGCAACTGCAGTTGTTCTGCAGCAATGAAAGTAAATTAAGCCTTGAAAGTTGATGCAAACAATTCCAACAGGTGTCCCAAATGTTGTTGATTAGTTACAAACCCTCTGTCTGTACAAAAGCAGTGTTGGAACAGACTGTGTTGCTACACCCTCTGAAGCATTATATGGACAATATTGGACTGCAGGAAGTAGTATATTGCTATCATAATGGTGAGAAAAAGACAATTAACAAAGGAAGACAGACAGACCATTATAACCCTTTAAAGTGAAGGTCTTTCCTTTCGAGAAATTGCAAAGAAGCCATATATACATATATATGGTGTCCCCCCCAAAAATACAACTTTTAAAATGCTTCGTTTGATCCTAAAAAGCAGTAATTTTGTCACTAATGCTTCATTTCTTGTTGCAGAGACCGTGAAGTTTATTTTGATACCAAGCAAGCGCCAAAAAAATGCCAAGACTGACCGTACAACAACGGACGAAAATTGTTGAACTTTGGCACCAGACGAAAAGTGTCATACAGGTGCAACGTCTTCACTCCAGACATTTCGGTATACACTTGCGCCATGCACCAAACTTTCGGACAATAAAGTGCACCATCGCAAAGTTTACCAATGTGGGAACCATGTGACCTTCACAAGGGTCACAGTGGTCGGAAGAGGACAGGTCATAGTGAAGAAAATGTGGAAATGGTGAGACAGGAGGTCGTTCAGAGTCCAAAAAGGTCGATTCGCTGACTTTCTGCTGAGACAAACATTCATAAGAGCGCCATTCAGAGGATCCTTCGCCAAGACATTCATGCCTTTCCATACAAAATTCAAACGGAAACGGTGCTTACTGATGAACAGAAACGCAAACGACTAGACTTTGCAAATTGGTTCTCAGGAAAGTTGAAGGAAGATGCAGACTTCCTCAAAAAACTTCACATGACGGACGAATGCCGTGCTCACTTGTCCGGGGAGGTAAACAAGCAAAACTTTCGGTACTGGGGAACTGAAAATCCTGGTAATGCATCAACTGAACTGGTGCCTCGGTCTGTTCTCAAAGTCACCATGTGGGTGGCTGTTGGTTGGTATGCGATAATTGGTCCATACTTCTTTGAAGATGACCAGGGACGCACTTGCACGGTAAACCAGAGGAACTATCGTGAAATGATTCAGGAATTCTATCTGCCTGAGCTACGTACTCAGGCCCGTAGGAGAAATAACCTGATCCAGATGAGAACCCAGTGGTTCCAGCAGGATGGGGCACCGCCCCATTACAGCCAGAGAAACAAGGCGTTTTCGCAACCAACATTTTGAGGGCCGCTTTATCTCCCTCTACGAAGCTGTTGAGTGGCCACCGTATTCCCCTGACCTTACTCCTCCAGACTTCTTCTTGTGGGGGTATCTCAAGGACAGGATCTATGGAAACCCTAGGCCTCAGACTCTTGATCAGCTGAAGGAAAACATCCACTGAGAAATCCAGAACATTCCTTAGGAAACGTTTCCCAAAGTAATGGAGAACATGACAACGCGTTTGCAGGCAGTGATCGGACAACGTGGAGCCTACGTCGAACATGTGGTCTCAAAGAAAACGACGGTTCTATCACAAAATTTAAATTTTGGTGGAAAATTTGACATTGGTACAATAAACTTCAACCTTTAAGCTTTCTATCCAGCCATATATCTTTTTTAAAAATACATGTTATCACCATCCTCTTTGCAGATGAAAAGTTGTATTTTTTTTGGGACACACTGTATATACATATATATATATATATATATATATATATATATATATATATATATATATATATATATATATATATATATATATATATATATATATATATATATATATATATATATATATATGCTCACTCTTTTAGTACACTTGCCCCAACCATCCAATATGAAATGATTTGTCACTAAACTCCAGTAACGACCTCGTAAGACCACGGCCAATGAAGTATTTCCATATTGGCCAGTAAAGTCCTTCATCTAAATTCAGAGCTGCTACGCAATTTGTTTTATTCACACAAACATGGTTGCAGTGAACTTGAGTATTGTTTGCCTTAAATGTTACACATATATATTTGATAGTTTCATCTCTGGGGGCAAAAACAGTCGTAATTGCCAAAAGATGGATTTCTCTTCTGAGATAATAAAGACAAGAAGTCAATGCTCGAGTGTCAAAACAATAGAATCGCAGGAATAAATGACGTCTGTGCTCGGAGATGGCATACAAAACAGCCGTTAACAAAATGCCGTTCATGTGCATGTTCGTTTGTAACCGTGTCCCTCATTGCCTGCCACACCATACTTTTCAGCCGACAATGCGGGTCGAGCTTTGCACAGAGATGCCCACCAAGGAGCACCACCCAACCGTTACATGGATCTACCGAAGTTTATATGAATGCCAATCTTGGCTGACAATTCAATTCAGTCAGGCGAACAAAAATGGATGGAAAAATCAGTGCAAGGCAAATAGATCAGTGCAAAGAAGCTTCCTCATCATTTGTCGGGACTCGGTTGGGTAATAGAGCATTTGTTCTGAGTCTGGTAGGTCGGCGGTTCAAACCCGACCACTGCAGAGTCATACCAAAGACTCTTTAAAACGGTAGGTTCTGCTGGGTTGTTTGACGTTAAGCATTTTAAAAGGGTAAGCATGGACAAACCAGAGGTTGGCAACCATTGTGCAGGTTGATGGGCCCAAGGGCTTCCTCCTGCGTTGAAGTTCCTTTTAAATTCACTCATATTCGTAATAAGAAACTAGAGAGAGCTCTCAAATTCATGACCAGTGGGGGGGGGGGGGGCGGGGGAGGGACTTCACAAAATTTGGAAGACTGGTTGCTGAGGTTGTTGTAGCAATATTAAAATAATAGGAGCTGCATCCCCTACAAGATGAATCCATTCATCCATTGGGACCATACTCTGTGTAGAGCATTGGTGCTGCCTATGCAGTCTCCTTGGCTATTGGACACAATCCTGGACAGGTCACCACTCCGACACAGGATACCAGCAAGCTGGCACTCATTTTACCGACCTCTGAAGGATGACAGGCAGTCAACCCCACCTGGTATTAATTCAACAGCCAAATGGGATTTGAACCCAGGATCCAAGGATCCCAAGCCCACCACCCTAACCATTAAGCCAACACCAGGCATACAATCTGAATGGTTGGGCTGAAGGTCAAATAAAATTCGTCAATTATCCCTTCACCTTCGTTTTGTGGAACCACAGGCCAGTGGTGAACCAGTTGAAATTGGGTAACGCTCCGAGGATCTGTAGCACCCATGCTGAACTTCCCCAGGCTGGTGGAAATGCTGTATTTATGTTGTTGCATGCAGTTCTGTGTCCTGTTTAGAATATCCCAACTGGCTGGAAGAGGAGCTAGTTGTCCCTCTCTGGAAATGGAAGGGTGATCATCAGGACTGCAACAACTACTGAGGGGTGACGCTGCTCTCAGTGCCGGTCAAGGTCTTTGCTTGGATAATTCTTGTTTGGGTTCACCATGTTTTGCTTGAGCATCAGCACCCAGAGCAATCTGGCTTTCCATCAAAGAGATCAATGATTGACCATATCCTTGCTCTTCGGGTCCACACTGAACGCAGGCTGGAATTTCATCGGGGGCTGCTTTGCAGCTTATGTTGAACTCTGCAAAAACGTTTGACTCAGTGAATCAGGATGCCCTCTGGGGGACCCTTGGTCTGCATGGGATGCCACTGAAGCTGATGGATCCGATTTCTGAATTATATTCTGGTACTGAGACTGCTGTGAGGTGTGGTGGTTCCACCTCCAACTTATTTACAGTTGTTACTGCAGTTCATCAGGAGTGTGTACTGGTCCCCACTTTTCAGCACTTGTATGGACTGGATTCTGGGAAGGATTTTGGAGAGATCAAGCTGTGGTGCATCATTTCAGAATGTTAAGATCTCTGACCTTGATTTTGCAGATGATGAAGCCATCTTTGCAGAGACTCTGGATATCCTTTTGAGGGCCCTCAAGGTGCTGAATGAGGAGTTGGAGCTGCTGGGATTACTGGTTTCCTGGGTCAAAACAAAGATCCAGGCTTTCAATGACATATTGGATGCTGCTTACATGTCTATACCTGTGGCGAGGATGTTGAGGTCACGGAGAGATTCACTTTCCTTGGCAGTGATATTCATGTCTTCTCGCATGTTGGCTCGGAGTTTATAGACATCTGGGTCGGGCATGGGGAGTCATGGATTCACTCGACCATGGGTTGTGGCGCTGTTGGTACCTATGCAGGACGAAAGTCTGAGTCTTTAAATCATCCGTTCTTCTAATATTGCTCTATAAATGTGAGACTTGGAATCTAACCAAGGATCTGAGACAAAGACTTGACTACTTTGGTATCAGGTCTCTTCAGAGAATCTTTGACTATCACTGATCAGACTTTCAATCAAACAAATGCTGCTGAGAGAGATTTGTTACCTGTATAGTTCTGTGAGTGTCAGCTGTAGTTGTATGGACATCTGGCTCACTTCCCTCATGCTGATCCTCAGGTCAGGTCAGGAATGGAAGCATGCATCAGAGCATCAGGTCACTGCGTCCACTTTCCACTCCATTCAACTCCACTCCACTCCAGGGGCCTCCATTTGGCCATCCCCCAGGTAGATGCCTGGCCCATCCCCATCTCCTTAAGATGCTGATCAACCTGCTGCAACCACGAGGCACATGGTCAGCCCATTGGCCTCTTCCACTCACCAGGCTCCCTTGCTGAAAAAAAATCTGATGAGCAGGATCAGCGTCAGGAAAATGAGCCACATGTCCATACAGCCGCAGCTGACACGGACAATACAGGTAACAAATCTCATTTGAGTCTCTCTCAGCAACTGCTTGTTGGACACAAAGTCCAACCAGCGATAACCAAGGATTCTCCGAAGAGACCTGGTACCGAAAGAGTTAAGTCTCTATCTCAAATCCCTTGTCAGAGTCCAAGTCTCACATCCGTAGAGCAAGACGAGAAGCACCAAGGACCTGAAGACTTGGACTTTCATCCTCTTGCAAAGGCAATGACAGTGACACACCCCATGATCCAGTGAATCCATGACACCCCAGGCCTGATCCAGATGTCAACTGACCTCTGGCTCACAGCCAGCGGAGACATGAATATCACTGCCAAGGTAAGTGAATCTCTCCGTGGCCTCAACATCCTCACCACAAACAGGCACAGACAACATAGCATCTTCGTTTTGACCAAGGAAGCCCATAATCCAAGTGGCTCCGACTCCTCCTTCAGCACCTCGAGGGCCCCCTAAAGGATATCCAACTCCTCACCAGATTCTCTCAGTGAGGGAGCCTCATGAGTGGAAGAGGCCAACTCGTCAACCACATGACTCATGGCAGCACGTTGAGCAATATCTCAACGAGATGGGGATGGGCCAGGTATCTTCCTGGGGGATGGCAAGATGGAGGCCCCTGGTGTTCCGGCAGAAAGTGGACACAGCGACGCGCTGCGCTGGCGCATGCTCCCATCCCTAACCTGAATTACCCCTTGTATGGCAACTTGACAAAAGTGAGTTAGGGGCTCCCTGATATTTATTTCTTGAAAGCTCTCTTCATTATGAATCGATCGAGGTGCTTGCTACACTTGATTGGAACACATAAGTTGAGCCCAGATTGATTTTTCTGGTCAAGACCACTTTTTCACTTTACATTGATCTTTGCCAAGTTACAGGTCAAACTGAACTAAACAAAACAAAAAACAAACAAAAAAAAAGAATGGCGAGCATTTTTCAAACTCAATGGACCCCAAAACCTCAAGTGAATTTCTAGCAAACTCTGAAAGGATCAGGCAATGGCTCTGGTTGAGTTGGTATGGAATGACCCCTGTGCACTCTTCCCTTAATTATCATTAATAGTGATGAATTGGTGTGTAAGAACTGTAACCATTAAAGAACATCCTCTCCTCTGACATTCTTAAGTAAAAATAAACTTTTCAGTGACACATCCCCAACTTCAGAAAGGCTGCGCCAAAGCTTGAAATTATAAGAGATGTGACGTGACACCAATCACAACTAACCTGATGATACAAACTTAACACACTCCTGCATTGTATATGCAAAGCTGTCTCGAACTTTGAAACTGTGCACAAAATGCATCGTTTGAACATTAAGTGCCAAACTGGTACGAATATGTATAAAAGCATCTCAGGAAGTCTGTCACCAACACACACATGATAGCTTAAACCACTTGGAGAGATCTCCATGGAACACTACCATGGACCACACCAACCAAAAGAGACAATGGACAATGGTCATGCATTTTAACATGTTCACATTAACAACAGTCCAAAACAACACTGTTTTTCCCTTCGAAACCCCGTCAACAGGATAAAATGGTGATACTAAAATTAGGGAGGGAATTGCTTTCCCACCATTTAAAGCCAAATGACACCATGGATGCAATGGTGCTGAAACACCGAAATCTTCACTGGCAGAGGTTGGAAAAGGCAAAGATAGATATACAAAGAACTAAAACGGCACACGCTAGAGCGCATACCTCTGCCAGGCTGAACAGTTTATGTTTTGTATCCCACTGATAGGCCGGATCTACATCCGGACCTGAACGAAAATCGAATCGGCTTGTTCTTGTGAACTATCAAACTCATCTACCAAGTTTTGTCAAAATCAGTCCACAACTTTTTGAAATAGCATGCTATATTTGGTGGCAGGATTTGCACTTCGGCCACCACACTTCACTCCACAAAAACACTCAGTGGTGTGTGGCAGGGTAGTGGTGGTGAGGTGTCATCCACCAGACGGTGGTCTCCTTTGGTTAACCTGAGGTGGTCCTTTCACGTGGGTGCCTGGAATCTCCTATCCCTTAAAGATGGGGATGAGCCATGTATCTGCCTGGGGGATGGCCAGACAGAGGCCCCTGGAATACCAGCGGAAAGTGGAAGCTGCGAAGCGCTGTGGCGCATGCTCCCAATGTATGTATGTATGTATGTATGTATGTATGTATGTATGTATGTATGTATGTATGTTCTTTGTCGTTTTTGGTTCAATCACTCAATGGTAAAGAATCAAGTTAAAAAAAATTCTTAATCATTGTATCCAATTCTTCACCAAAATCGAATAAATTTGTCCATAGCACACAACCAACCTGTCCATAACTTTTTGATATATCCCGCTCACAAATAGACAGACAGGGGGTGAAAACATAACCTTCGTCCATCTTAGATGGTGGAGGTAAAAATATCGAAAATATTTACAATATGTAATGATATGTAAAAATAGAAAAGATAAAGAGAGAAAAGAAAAGAAAAAGTACAACGATGAAAGGCCAGCTCAGACGAAGGTCTTACAGTCCCTGCATATCATTACCATAATGAGGGGAGAAGCGGAGGTAACAATGTGCCATTCTCTGGAACAGCAGGCACAAGTGAGAGATGAAACTCTTATTTGGTACGACACATATCTCTGGTGGCATTTAGGGCGCACGCTATTCTGCCGTGTACGTACTCGACTCCCACACGTTTGTTATCACACGACCATGCACGCTACACAGCTTTAAGAGGAGTCAACACATCTCAGAGGTCAACAGACTGAAAGTGTGCCCCACTCATTGGTAGTCGCCGGGTGCTGGCGCACATCGACGTCCCATGACAGAAGATCGCCTCAAGAAGCGGTCCAATCGTCACTTTTGACTTTGAGGTCAACACTGCCACCAAGTCTAACGATTGTGCTCGATTCCTACTCCTGGATAATGCTTCGAGGCAAACAATGTTTTCTTGATCTGACGAGAGAATATAAGAGGTGGCAGAAAAACAGAAATGTCCATGGATGGCTTGAAGGAGTTTATTTTTGTGTTCCATGTGTCGTAAAAAAGCGAGGTCCCTATTAATCACATGAAATTGCGAATAGATGGAACTTGCTTTGTGACGATCGTCTAAGATATGAGCAAAGGGTCTGGAGAACAAAAAGGGAATGTGACTCAAGTGTCAAGAAGCATAATTGTATTTTAGATTAAGTTCAAAAAAAAAAACTGAGGACTAATGCAAATTGATCTGCCATACATGCAGTAATGTCTGCCCGGAAAATTAAACTTCTAAATTGTGTGCTTTTCAAATGGCTCCCACTGCATGCCAAATGGAAAGCTATCTTCCATCACGTGCACCGCAGGACAGCGTACAATTGCCTGACCTGCAAATCGAGACCATTTGACAAGTGAAACATTACGAGGAAGGCTTTGTCTCTGAGGCCATCTACCATTCCTTCCCAATGAAGCCTTACTGCCTCAAACTCCTGATACTGCAATGTGTTGAGAAGACGAGGCACTGCATTAAAGCAAAGAGCTAGCAAACTCTGAGATCTGAAGACCCGCAGAGGAAAAATCAATGCTTACATCTTACAAAAGTTTTGCACCCGGATTGTACCCTCAACGGGATAAACGTAGGCCTAGTCATGTGGGGGCATTGATGACCAGCTCTGGTTCCCGTGTTGTTTTCAGTTTTGCTTTCTCACTACAAATAAAAAAACACAATAAAAATTGGACTTCTTTCAGAGGCCTGGTCACAATCTCTTAGCAAGCATTTGGTGGGATTTAGTTGGCCTTCAGAATACAAAATGATGAGATTGCTGGATGTTTAGGTAGAATGAGTATGTATGAAACACGTGCACGTCGATAACAGTTCCGCAGGTTATCCGAGAACAAGTTCGACCCTCTGGAGATTTGGTTTATGCGATTACTTCATCAGGACCCTAAACTGGGACCTACATGTCGTTTCAATGTATGCATGGGATTTGCTGCTCAAGGGACATCCAAGAATCAAACAAGTATTCAGGCTGAAGTGCAATTTTGTTCTTCCTGCTACTCACAAAAGACACACGGATGATGTCAAATGCCAGGGGCAGCCACGGGCATGTTTGTTTTATCACAGAATGTTCTGATGAATTAATTACCACGAAGCATGCAGTTTATCCAAGAAGACTGACCAGTACCATGGTGTAAAGATCCACCATTCAGTGGGAAAGCAGAGCTGATTGGCAGCCTCTAATCGCAAACGTATTTCTAACTCAATAGGTGACAATCGGCCTTCTTTGGGATGCATACCTCCTTTGTGTTATCGTTTGTTGCCTCCTTTGATTTCTTTAATTCTTTTGGCAACCCAGAGCAATTTTGTCTCCAACATTTTTTTTTTGTTTGTCCTTTGCAAAGAAAGAATATCTCTTTGAAGGTTGTAAAGTTGGTAGCAATTTGGCACCTACAATCATCATCATCATCATCATCATCGATGTACCATCCTCTTCAGTGAACGTCTGCGCTGCTGAAGCAGTTTTTTGGAAAGGGCTCTGTTTGGTGTTTTGCCTTTGCCTTCCCAGCAGTGATTCAGAGAAGAAATTTGTAATTTGTTCAAGGTGCCAGGGATAACTAGCCTACTCTTTGCTAAAGACAAGGTGGCACCAATGACCGGTGCTGGAAGACGGGCCCTCGAGTTTAACATCCTTCTGATGGGCTTAACGCACACGTTTATTCATTGTCTGGCATGTGGAACACCAGGGTAACAGTGTAGGTCCAGGTCAAGATTCAATCGTCGACGAGACAGCACGGATGTGAGCACGCATACCTCATTAGCTGACCTGCCAGCCTGAGACCTACATATTGCTCTGGACAAATTTAATCACGAGTCAGATTTTTCAGAGAAAGACTTCCCTTAGCAAGGAAATGTCCTGGAAAAGTTGGAGCTGTGCTTTGCCTGGTAGAGACAACCCAAGCAATTCCAATTACACACCGTGATGGCAAGGAAACACAGAAAGAGAAATAGCCTGAAGGAAGCGGATGCCCAGAAAGGCCCCCAAAAATCCAAAACCTTTGAAAGCTCATGACCAGTATTCAGCAAACACAACCATGGCCAAGGTCTTTTTGTCTGCAAAACATTATTTATCATCAAGGGCTTGCGTTGAGGATTAACACACGCCATTTGTATTTTGTCCGGTGCCCAGAGAAAATACTGTGAACAAGGATTGTCTGATATAATCTTATCAAACATGCAAATGGTTGAACCAGAGAAACGGTGATAGATCGCCAAGCCATTGCAAGCCCAAGGCTCATCCTGTTCACGCGCACGCGCACGCACAAACACACGAGTTACTGCCACCCTTTTATGTAACACATTCCATCAAGATCTCTCATATTTCCTCGTAAAAGCTCAACATTTGGAATTGCTTCTCAGAATTATTCAATAACGTTGCACTGGGATAACAATATCGTTTTGGATTAATTAATGATATTGTTTGTGTATGTTGAATACTTTTGTTACAATTGCAGTTGTTGTTGATGTGAATTAGCACACTCACTTGGCTCTCAAATCTATATAAATCACCATCAGTCATCAAAACGGACACAAACGTCACAAATAAATAAGCAAATAAACTAGAGAGTTCATAGAACACCTCACCCCACACAGTCTTGAGCAATAGGGACTGGTCATTTAAAACATGGGAATGTTTTTTTTTCAAACTCTTGCTTTACGTTTTGCACTAAATAAACAGCGCTACGCACCATTATATTTGGCTGAACGGTGAATCTCATAGTTACTCTGCCCTCAGGGCACGAGACGGTGTAAATATTTTGTCCAAGTACTGCTAAACGGAAGGTTTATGAAAGTGCCAAGAAGGTGATTTGCGTTTTACAGTGTTCAAATACATAATTAAATCAAAATGAAACATATGTTCAAAGTATATACAGTCAAAGCTCGTTACTATGCCACCCGTCGGGACCGAGCAAAAGTGGCATAGTAGCGAGAGTGGCATAGTAACGAGATTTTGTAAAAACGGCCTTATTTCCTCAAGTTACCCATCTGTAGTTAATCTTTAGACAAAATTTATTCCAGCAAGTAAAAGGCACGACTGTTGTATAAGCTAAGCGAACGGAGAACATACACACACTAACAGAGTTCACACACTAACATATGGCATGGCGAGAAATTCACGACACACAAAGCTTTCAAGAATCGTCGGCTGGCGCATCTTCTTTCGGCGGATCTCGTGCATCTCGTTGTCTAGCCGATCGCACGCTTGCATCACACCGGGCTTCCCGCTTCTCTGCTGCATGAACTTCCGGACGGTGCTACAAGCGCGCTGGGCTTCCTCGAACGGAACGATTTCCTCCTCGACAGTTACCTCGTCATCTTTGCTTTCCACCGGCTCCTCACTGCACAGAATCTCCTCCGCAATCTCCTCCAGCGTGAAATACCCGCCAGTCGCGAGGCGCTCGTCGGCTTCGAGAAAGTCAGACAGCTCGATCTCCTCGTTCTCGTGCATCTTTTCCTCGGCAGGCAGAGCTTCCCAGATGTCGGGCAGCTCCGCATCCTGTGGCTCAGTTTGGATCTCCTCTTCGATGAACTTGGCCTTCGCGAAACAGTTCCTGATCATCAACTTGCCGACCTGCTCCCAAGTACGCCGGGCGACGTGTAGAGCGTCGAGCAACGTGAACTTGAACTCCTTTCCCTCGTCTATGGCCTCTAGCCGGCAGGATAGCAGGAGCTTCTTGTAGTGGCGCTTGAGGTTCTCTATGATTCCCTGATCCATTGGTTGCGAATTGGCTGTCGTGTTGGGTGGGAAGAAGACCAGTTGGATGTTGTTCAGCTCGAGCTCGGGAGGGTGGCCAGAGAAGTTATCGAGACAGACCAGCACTCTGCGTCCCTGCTGGCCGAGTCGTCCGTCCCACGCACGCAACATCTCCTCGAAAAGCTCCGCCGTCATCCACGCCTTCGAGTTCGCCTTGTACTTGACCAGGATCTCTTTGTTCTTGAAGGCACGGGGTTTCTTAGAATTGCCAATCACCAGAAGAGGGAACTTCTCGCTGCCGCTCATATTTGCCCCAACCAGAAGAGTGATCCTTTGCTTGCTTTTCTTTCCTCCAGTACACCGCTCTCCCCTGAAAGCCATGGTCTTGTTCGGAAGCAGCTGCCAGAAGAGTCCAGTCTTGTCCAGGTTGAAGACGTCGTCTGCGGAGAACTGCCTGAGTAAGGGCCGGAGAACCTGTTGTTGCCACTCAAGAAGGGATTGCGAATCCACCACTCCAGCTTCGCCCTGCACTGTCTTGAACGTGATGCCGTGGCGCTTCTTGAAATTGCCCAACCAACCGTCGCTCGCCATGAAGTCTGGGATGTGCATCAGCTCGGCCAGTTTCATCGCCTTCTCCTTGATCAGATCGCCGCTGACAGGCACATTCTGTCCTCTTGATTGCTTCAGCCACATGAGCACTCCCTCATCAAGCTTCGGGTCGTAAGCCTGCATCAACTTCATGCGCTTCGATGGAAATCCAGCTTTGATTGCAGCCTCGATTGCATCCTTCTTGCTGAGAATGCCCTTCACGGTGGTTCTCTTAACTTCGACGCCACATTTCTTGCTAATCTTCCTGGCCAACTTGGACTGATTCGGCTCCTTCTTCGCGGCATCGATGATCTCCTTCTTCTCCTTCAGTGTAAAGTCGGTTCGCTTGCGTTTCTGAGCTGAGATTATGGGCTGAATTTGAAAAAAAAAATGATGTCACTGTTGTACGTGTGCCTGCGTGTCTGTGTGTGTGCTCGCGCTTTTTTGTGTCTCGTTGTGCGTGTTGTGATTGGCTTGTTGTGGGTGGCATCGGGGAGAATAATCGCGTGTTTTGACACAGTCTGACTATGCGCGTACGTATTGAGTTATGGTGTGCGCAGCTGGACTGTAGTTCGTCGCTTCGCCTTTGGACGTGAGTGTGATAATCGAGCACTGCGCAATACAGACTTTTTCATGACTCGTGCCTTTTAACAGTCACACAGTAGTGGCATGGTAGCGAGAGTAGGGGGTGGCATAGTAAATTTATTTTGTATTGAATTTTGTCGGGACCGAGCAAAAGTGGTATAATAGCGAGAGTGGCATAGAAGCGAGGTGGCATAGTAACTCGCTTTGACTGTAGAAGAAAAAAAACAACTAGAAACTTTATCGGAAGTTTACTACCGTTGAAGCACTGTCTTTTACAATGTAAAATTTACACCACTTTATTGAACACATCACATTAGCTCTTTGTGCCTGTTGTTTATATCCTCTATGGCATCCCTATAAACAGTAAGTTTCCTGTTTGTAATGATTTTCAATTTTGTTTGACTGTCAGACAGGCAGACAAAGACAAGAATGTCCGCACTGTGGTCACAACCTCCGACAAAATCCGGTAACGGGCCGATTGGGAAACACACAATCATTGCGCTATTAAAAGATTAACTCGACACTTCTCATCCATGTCAGCCTCCACCACAGTTATAGCAGAACCAGCTGATTTGTCACATGGTCACGAGTTGCTTAACCCCAATGTGGGGCCATTTAAAAGTTAGGTAAAGTTAATTTTTTTTGTAAGGAGGCACACACCGTGCATGCTGAGAGGCTTGATTAAACCTTACAAATAATTTTTATTCGACATTGATTTGATTTTTCAGGGTCCCTCGTCGTGAGTAACACTCGACCCAAACAAAGCCAATGGAAATCTGACGCAATAAACCTGAGCAGTGGATAATCAGCAAAGGCCTACAAGCCCGATGCCTTCAGCCCACCAGAAAACCAAGATGGAGGCCATACTATTTTATCTGGGTGTCATGGTGGGTAGAGTCAAGCGACAAATGTGGGAGGGGAAGGACAGCTGCCCGACCGTTGGTCGAACATTTCAAAAATCGACCTCCAACAAGAACCACAACAGCAACAACAACCACGTGGAGCTTTTGTATACTTGTGACATGTCTCAGATAAAAAAAATTTACCTGACTCCTCTGTGAGCATGCGGAACAGGAATGAGATGGCATATATTTTGCCAAATTCAAATTCAGGGAGAAACTTCTGCGAAACTGCCGGGTTGTGTTTTTTTTTCTTTTTTTTCTGTATACCTTGTCAAGGCTCATATGAGAGCTAACACACAATGCATAGCAAGGGGGGCATGAGATAAGAGGAGCATGGAAAGGACGAAACAGTGAGGAACAGAGACATTAGGAGATCTGTGGAAGGGAGAGGGATGGGGTGTGGAAAATGGGGTATACAAGATGGAAACTACAAGGACTTTCAGGAAGGAAAGCAGGGAATTTGAAGGAGGTGGGTTGGGGTGGGTAATGGGGGTAGAAAAGATCGAGGATTTGGATGGGGGTGGTGGGGGTAAAATAAGAGGTGGTGGTGAACAGCTGTTTTGAAGGCCTGGAGGGAAGAATGGGATTGGACAGAGTGAGGGAGTTTATTCCAAAGGCAGGGAAAAAAAGAGGAATGAAAGAGTGAAGGTGAGCAGTGATTCGTGATTTTGGTAGTTTTGCCAGAGGGGGGTTGTTGGCAGACCTTGAGCGTCCTGCAGAAATATGGTGGGAACAAATCACAGAGAGAGTTGGGGGGGGGGCGGTGAGATCTGAGAGGAGAAGGTAGAAGACAGAAAGACCACTGACCTGCCTGTGGTGAGAGAGTGAGAGGCCTAAAGACTCAGCATCATCGTGGGAGATACCAATGATCCGAAATGCCTCGGTTTTCACTGCGTGAAGCCGAGAAAGGTGAGAGGCAGGAGCACCAGCGCAGAGGGGAGAGCAGTACTCCATCAGGCTGCGGACTAAAGCTTTGTACGTGGTCAGGAGCTCAGGTGGGCCGAGGAAGGACTTTGCACGACGGAGGATTCCCAGTTGGCGACTGCCTTTGGAGGCCAGGTTGGAAATGTGTCTTTCCCAGGAAAGATCATGGTAGATAGTGAGACCCAGAAGTTTGAAAGAAAGGACTTCTTCCAGAGGATTGTTGAGAAAGTAGATGGGGGGGGGGCAGTCCTTTCTGAGAAACATAGTGAGAGTGTGTTCCAATACAGGTTCTGTTTCATGTGTTCAAAATATATCATTCAATTGAAATCAATTAGTTCCTTGATCATAGACTGACATCTGTAGACAGATACATAGACAGACAGACAGACAAAGTGAACCAAATGCTTACCCTGCTTTTTGATTCGTACACACGGGGTAATAAGTCTGTCATTTCATTTGTACGTCTTGCATATAACTTGCAGCGAGTGCATGAAGTAGGTTGTTTTTAGAGATTGGAATAAAGGCATGACGGAAATATGAGTGGGAACAGGTGCAAGCATACGAGACAGCTGGCTTAATCCCCTCTCCAAAGGACTGAGGTCCGTGGTAAGGAAGTGCCATCTGTTGGCATTGTCATGAAAACAAATCAAAATTTGTAGGTGGCCTTTAACATTGCACGGCAGGCATATGTGGTATCGAGCCACTGGAGGTAGGCTCTCGTACTGGCCTAACTGGCCATGAGACAGACAATGTAATAAACAGCCAGGTCGGTGCATGGTTTTGACCCGCAGCAACATAAACACCTCAGTGTTATGTCGGAATCTCCTGTGACAGGACATCACATCCATTATATCCCAGCAAAGTTGAAACTTTAGGGCTCAAAAAGCTTCGTGTGAGTGTGTCGGAGCTTCGGATGCAATCCCTCCTCACGCTTTTTTTTCTTTATGCTCAACTCAAAGCTGAAGCTGGCAGCATAAATCAAGCACAGAAGAAGTGCATGTCCAAGTGCAATTTGTCTGAAGGGAACTAATTTCCTGGCAATTCAGGTTGCGAGAGAGCGGTGAGATGTGACGTGCGTGCCAGAGCTCATCGAGCTTCGTGCTGTGGGTTTGAAGGACACTCGAAGAAAATATCTTTCTAAGTTAACGCTCCAGGATGCCAAGGGGGTCAGCCTGTTTTCAAAAAGTAACATGCATGCACAAGTAGATCAACCTCTGGCCTCGAGTAAACTTTGTCGGGGGAGAGGGAATGCAGCTGTCATCATTGGATCGATGCTTCAACCTACTCACCCTTCTGATAGGTGCACTAGTTGGGGGCTTCAGTAGCCAATGCATTAGGCACAAGCAGGCAATCCTGCAATGCGTCTCTGTCTGTGCAACCGCGCGTCACACCCAATTAGCATCAATAGACAGGTTGAATTAACTCAGGTGATATATGTCTGACAGTGAAATTGGTCCCTTGCTTCCTTTTCCTGATGTAACTCACCTTTGCTTGGGTGGTCACAGACAGCCGCATAGCATTAAGAAACGTACGAATGTGCCGTAAACGTATTCCGTACACAAAATATCCAAAATTTTGACTTCCCCGCCACCGCAAAAACAAGAAACTAATTAATGATTTATAATTAGAAAGACAGTTTTGATGTTGCTCGTAATTTAACCTTGCTCGTTTTACTCGAGATTTAAACACATTTCCCACTAGACGGTGGAATTTCTCAAGAAGTAAACAAGAGAGAACATTTAACGATGCAGAGCCTTGCCGGGGTATGATGTTAGTGACACCTTTCATACAACAAGCCACTGAGTGTGACAACCCTATCAATTAAAAATACTATTATAATTTAGCTTTAGGGGAGGGGGGGAAGGAATGCAGCTGCCATCAGATGCATTCTACTCTTGGAGTACAAGGATTTAGATTAGAGTGGAACACACAAGGTCAACCGTCAACTCCGGTCTGGTGAAACTTTGAAAATCTAGAATCAGTACTGCTTTGCTTCCATTCATCCGTTCCTCGTTTTTCCCTGACTGTGAAACCAACTTTCACATTCTCTTCAATCTCGTTCTTCTCTTCAAATCTTCAAGACAGCTGTTCACCCCCCATCTCATAACAAGATCGTCATCTTTTCTACCCCCTTTAACTCCCTCACCGCCAAGCCCACCTCCTTTCGAATTCCAGTTTTTTTCCTTCCTGAGAGTTTGCTTCTCTATCCATCTTGTTCACCCAATGGATCCTCTCCTACCCCTCATTCCTCCCCATGCCAATTATCCATCAACCCTGCTATTGCTGTTCGTTCTGTCTCTGTCTCTCCTGTTGTTCTGTTGTGTCCTGAACCGTAGAGACCAGCAAATACAACCATTCGCTTTGCTGATGGGAATATTGAGAGGGGAGGAAGAACAGAGGGAGGGAGGAGGGAGGGTGGGAGAGCAAGGAGGGGTGAGGAAAGGGGAGCTAGGAAAGAGGGGGGAATGAAGCCTCACCACACATCACTATATAATCCAGGAGGGGGGAGGGGTGGGAGCGAGGACAATGGGGGAGACAGAGAGTAGTGTGTAGGGGAAGGGGGTGTTCTGGACTTTTGTTTGGTAGGGGGACTTGAAGGAAAGTGGGAGGAGGGAGGATGGTACCCTTCTGCTGGCATTGGCACAGGATTGAACAAAATGGGGTATGTTATAATGGAACGGGCAAACGGGTCATGCTAAACAACTGGACACTGTCCAGAGACGGCTGTGGGGGGTGGGTGGGGTGGGGGTGGGGGAGAGGGGCTTTGAGGAGGCGGCAAGCGTGAGGGAAGGGGAAGGGAAGGAAGGGCATTTTCCTTCAATTGTCCAAAAAGCTGTGCCAGTGTTTGTGCCTTTATTTAATTTCCACACATGTGATAAGCTCGAGAAACTCTTAATCTGAGACGAATTGCAGAATTCATCCGAGCAGCAGTTCCGACTGCTAAAAAAAGGAAAAAGTGTTCCTTTATCTAATTCACACATTCTTTGACACCCCTTCCTCTCCTCAACCTCTGGAGAGTTGCACGGTGGTGTAGGGGGTTTGGAGGGAGAATAGAGGGGAAGGGAACGCAGCATGAGCGGGAGAGAAGGCAGCATGAGGGGAGGGGAAGAGAAGGCAGCATGAGGGGAGGGGAAGAGAAAGCAGCATGAGGGGAAGGGAAGGGAACACAGCGTGAGTGGAGGGTAAGAGAAGGCAGCATGAGGGGAGGGGAAGAGAAGGCAGCATGAGGCGAGGGGAAGAGAAGGCAGCATGAGGGGAGGGGAAGAGAAGGCAGCAAGAGGGGAGGTGAACAGAAGGCAGCAGGAGGAGAGGGGAAGAGAAGGCTGCATGAGGGGAGGGGAAGAGAAGGCACCATGAGCGGAGAGGAAGAGAAGGCAGCATGAGGGAGGGAGAGAAGGCAGCATGAGGGGAGAGAAGAAGGCAGCATGAGGGGAGGGGAAGAGAAGGCAGCAAGAGGCGAGGGGAAGAGAAGGCAGCAAGAGGGGAGGTGAAGAGAAGGCAGCAAGAGGGGAGGTGAACAGAAGGCAGCATGAGGGGAGGTGAACAGAAGGCAGCATGAGGGGAGGTGAACAGAAGGCAGCATGAGGGGAGGGGAAGAGAAGGCAGCATGAGGGGAGAGGAAGAGAAGGCAGCATGAGGGAAGGGGGAGGAAGGCAGCATGAGGAGAGGGAAGAGAAGGCAGCATGAGGGGAGGGGAAGACAAGGCAGCATGAGGGGAGGGGAAGAGAAGGCAGCATGAGGGGAGGGGAAGAGAAGGCAGCATGAGGGGAAGGGAAGGGAACGCAGCATGAGGGGAGGGGAAGAGAAGGCAGCAAGAGGGGAAGGGAAGAGAAGGCATCATGAGGGGAGGGGAAGAGAAGGCAGCATGAGGGGAAGGGAAGAGAAGGCAGCATAAGGGGAGGGGAAGAGAAGGCAGCTTGAGGGGAGGGGAAGAGAAGGCAGCATGAGGGGAGGGGAAGAGAAGGCAGCATGAGGGGAGGGGAAGGGACAGTCACATGAGGGGAGGGGGAAGGAAGGGAAGGCAGCATGAGGGGAGAAGAAAGGAAGGGACAGTAACATGAGGGGAGGGGAAGAGAAGGCAGCGTAAGGGAGGAGAAGGGAAGGGACAGTAACATGAGGGGGGGAGGAAGAGAAGGCAACATGAGGAGAGGGGGAGAGAAGGCAGCGTAAGGGAGGAGAAGGGATGGGACAGTAACATGAGGGGAGGGGAAAGTAAGGGAAAGCAGCATGAGGGGAGGAGAAAGGAAGGGACAGTAACATGAGGGGAGGGGAAGAGAAGAGAAGGCAACATGAGGGGAGGGGGAGAGAAGGCAGCATGAGGAAAGGGGAAAAGAAGGCAGCGTAAGGGAGGAGAAGGGAAGGGACAGTAACATGAGGGGAGGGGAAAGGAAGGGAAAGCAGCATGAGGGGAGGAGAAAGGAAAGCAGCATGAGGGGAGGGGAAGAGAAAGCAGTGTGAGGGGGGGCGGGGGAGGGAAAGCAGCGTGAGGGGGGGAGGGAAAGCAGCATACCAGGGTGTTACCGGGGCGATGAAACGCACACAAACAGCGACGTTTTCTTTTTAAATGCCGTGTTCTACATAACACCTGGTGGGAGCATTTAAAAATTAAAACCCACACTATCCACCTGGCAAAGGCCTGCCTACATGCATACATGCAAGCTCACATATGCAGTGAGCTTTGAACCCCTCCGGTCAGCTCACTCCAAATTGGATTCGTACAAGCTAAATTCTGTAGAAGCAGTTTTAAATTAAAAACTAAACTGTCCGTCTTAAACAGCACCCCCACATGAGTTCCTCCAACCTCCTCACGGTCCATGCTAACTGTTCATGTGTACCAGCGATAAACTCATCCTTTCAAACATGGCGATAAAAACATGCATGGATTTCACCACAGCCGCACTGCACGGCATGTCTCGCATGGCCTCGGCACAGCAGCATGTCCGCTCCTACGCGCAGAAGCACATGGTGCATGAGATAGTTGCTAACCTCTTACATGGCGCCACACACCACGGGCCCAGGTGCAAGCCGGACTGTGTGCCCACAAAACGTTTGCACCGCACACACGCAACCAAGCATGCAGGCATGCACACACGCCCTCGCAGAGTCATTTGTACCACATCCATGTGTGCTGTCTATGTACCTTTTCGTTTACAGCAACTGATTATTAATATAATGCAGAAACTATAAGTACTCAGTTTATATATTGATATGTTGTAATGAAAACAGATCGCACAAAAGTGTAAAGCAAAAAATGTACCTCTTCGCTTGCAGCAACTGCTGGCTATTAAAATATTTCAGCACCGATTAGTATACAGTATTTATATTGATATTTTGTAATGAAAGCAGATCGCACAAAACGGTGAAAAAGAAAACTGCGTAAGTAATTGCCAAATAAAAGACGACTGTGGCCTGCACTGCCATGGCTCGCAAAAGCAGCTTGCAGAGCACGGCGATCCCATTGGTGAATTGTTTTCATTGTGCTCAATGAAGTTACATTTTCTGCACATTCCATAATCTTTCCTTCACTCAATACAATTGTCCGAACAGGAGAAAAAGTTAAGTTGAATGCTTTACTTAAATACACTTAGTGAGAAAAATCTCAGTTTGTTAAATTTTTCAGATTTCACTCCAGATTGACACACATTCAATCCACGAGATACAATTCTCAAATAAGAGATAATATTTTGATTTCATAATTTAATTATTCCGTGAGAGTATATTGTGTTTCCAAGGCAAGGCGTGTTTGAATAGGCCGAATGAATATGGGGTGAAGACTCCTCTAAGGCGAAGATGGACTGACCAAGGAAAAGCTTCTCATGGAGGTACGCCATTAATTATTATCTTCAAAAAAGGGTGTTTAAATTAACTCAAACAACCAATTTTCATTCATGTACTCCCTCGGAGTTCTCTTTGTATGCAAGCAAAGGTCAGGGCCCCTATATGTCATGGTTTTGGAGTTATAGAGGAAAAACCCCCCACAAACATACACTTAATATATACGAGAAAATACCACCAGTCGCTTTGTTGACGGGAATGCTGAGATGAGGAGATAGAGGGGGAAAGAGAGAGGAGGGAGGGGGAAAAAAGAGAGGTGGGAGGGGGAAAAAAGAGAGGAGGGAGGGGGTAAAAAGAGAGGAGGGAGGGGGGAAAAAGAGAGGAGGGAGGGGGGAAAAAGAGAGGAGGGTGGGGGGAAAAAGAGAGGAGGGAGGGAGGGGAAAAGAGAGGAGGGAGGGGGGAAAGAGGAGGGAGGGGGAAAGAGGAGGGAGGGGGAAAAAGAGAGGAGGGAGGGGGGAAAAAGAGAGGAGGGAGGGGGAAAAGAGGAGGGAGGGGGGAAAAGAGGAGGGAGGGGGAAAAAGAGAGGAGGGAGGGGGGAAAAGAGAGGAGGGAGGGGGGAAAAGAGAGGAGGGAGGGGGGAAAAGAGAGGAGGGAGGGGGAAAAGAGAGGAGGGAGGGGGAAAAGAGAGGAGGGAGGGGGAAAAGAGAGGAGGGAGGGGGAAAAGAGAGGAGGGAGGAAAAAAGAGAGGAGGAGGGAAAAAGAGAGGAGGGAGGAGGGAAAGAGAGAGGGAGGAGAGGAGGGAAAAGAGAAGATGGAGGGGGAAAAAGAGAGGAGGGAGGGGGGAAAAGAGAAGATGGAGGGGGGAAAAAGAGTGGAGGGAGGGAGAGTGAGGAGGGAGGGAGAGTGAGGAAGGCAGACATATGGTGGAGCGTCAATTACGATTCACACTGTCTCATCAACATGATTCTGCATAAAATAACAGTGAATATGGAAACAAAATCATGTCTGAAATCCATTTTCTACCGGTCATACTATAAATACAACCCAGAGACAAACTTCACCCGGACATGTCTGGAGACAAACACCGCTCGGACACATCTGGCGACAAACTCCCATCCAGACACGTTCGGAGACAAACACCGCCCGGACATAAATACTGCCCGGATGCATCTGGAGACAAACTCCTGTCCAGACATAAGCAACGCCTGGATATGTTCAGAGACAAACACCGCCCGGACATAAATACTGCCCGGAGCCAAGTTGTCCAGTGAGAAACACTGCCCGGACACAAACTCCCGTCCAAACACAAAGACCGCCCGGACACATCCAGAGACAAACTTCCATCCAGACACGTCCAGAGATAAATACCAACCGGACATGTCTGGAGACAAACCCCGCTCAGACATAACCACCGTCCAAACACATATGGAGATAACCACTGTCTAGAGACAGAGAGACAGGTGGGGGGGGGGGGGTAGTGGAGTAATCAGAGAGAATATGTTATGCTTTATGAACAACACACACACACACAGACAAAAAAAAACACACACAAAACAAACACACACATACTCATCCATACAGAGAGACAAAAACACACACACACACACACACACACACACACACACACACACACACACACACACACACGCACACACTCATCCATACACAGACAAAAAACACACACACACAAACAAACAAAAACAAACACACACATGCTCATCCATACAGATACAAAACACGTGCACAAACACACACAAACAAAAACAAACACACACATACTCATCCATACAGACAGACAAAAAACACACACACACACACACACACACACACACACACACACACACACACACACACACACACACACACACACACACACACACACACACACACACACACACACACACACACACACACACGGCCGATATCGGCTGTTAGGGTTAGGCAAGAATCGGCAAGTTGGAGTTAGTGTGATTACCGACTTCAGTAGGTGCTGTACACAACCCAGAAACCTTGAGTTGCTTTCACCGAAAAACGACATTACATTTATAAAGACATTTCAGGAATATGATCACAAACAATATTCTTTATAAACAGCTGTGTCTGATGAGTGGGAAAAAATACATTAATATGGAAAAAGGCTCAGAAATCGGGAGCGATCAAACATATTTTGCTTTGAAACTCACAAAAAGAAACATGTAACCTTTGTAAGCCAAATCCAACAACCAAATGCTTTAGAAACAGACACGAGGACAAAGGAAAACTTAAAAGAACCTCCAGAAGATACGGGATGAAACTTTGCCATATGGGTAACAGGCAAAGCATGTCCATACAGATCCAAATCTACACATATGTACCACATCCGTGTGTGCTGTTTTGGTACCTCTCCCTTGGAGTAACTCTGGACTGTACATCCCGATCGGGACATGAACTGTACGGCACAGCTCGGTTTGTGGCTTAAGCACTCAAACGGAACACCTGGCTTGGCAAGCGATTACCAATTGCCATTGATCCAAGTATGTACCCGGAAATGCCCATGCAATCTCTGAATTGGACAAATGAACACTTTTTTCCAGAGTTGGAACTGCTGATACTTTCAAATCTGGAGCTTACGTTTTCTAATAATGCTTAGTTTAAGAGATTCTCTCGGTTATTCATTTGCACAAATGAAATAAAGCCATGAATGCTGGCATCTCCAGACGTTTACAAGCACTGCAATATAACCAGTGATTTGGAGTTGTGATGAACAGGCATTCGATAATTATCAGTGAGGAAAGTCAAAAAAAAACAATAAAAACTTTATAATGAAGAAATTGTTGCAGCCTGTTCCAAGTCAAAGCATGGTTGAGCAGGCCAAAAAACATGGCGGCTTCAGACCCCAGCGAGGTTACCCAGGAAACACCTTAAGACCCCAGACAGCGAGGTGGCTGAGGATCACCCGATGAAGGATATAATAAAATAAGGCTGTTAATTATCTTCAAAACGGGTGTTTTAATTAACCCAAACAACCAATTTTCACTCTTGCACTTCCTTGGAGTTTTCTTAGTATGCGTGCAAAGTTTCAGGCTGCTCAGTTGTATAGTTTTGGAGTTATGGACACGGACACACACACACAGACACACACACACACACACACACACACACACACACACACACACACACACACACACACACACACACACACACACAATAATATGGAAATGACTCCGAAGGGATACCAATGCTTAGTATAGTTTAGTCAGCTCCTTTGTAAATGCTTTAGAGCACGGGTTCCCAACCGGGGGGGGGGGGAATTTCCCCAGGGGGGAAATTTGGGTGTTTCTGGGGGAAATTATAGTATGGAATTAAAATTCTGGAAATTATCAGAAAATAATTAGAAAATAATTTCCAGTAATAGCCATCTGTTCTTCTCTTCTCAGGAGTACCCATTTCCTGAACTTTACCCGCTTTCATTCATTTTATTTTCTTTCTTCTTTTTTAGTTTGTTCTTTTCTATTACATGTCTTAATATGATCTCTCTTGTTCTTTTCAGGTCCGCAAGTGATCATGTCGAAAAAACGGATATATTCAGAAGCATATCTAGACTTCGGTTTTACGTTCGTTGTGAATAACGGGGAACATCTGCCACAATGTGTCATCTGCACAAAGACCTTGGGGAATGGTAGCATGAAGCCATTCCAGATGAAGCAACACCTTCAAGGATGCCATCCCGAACTACAGAACAAGGATCGTGAATACTTCAAGCTGAAACAAAATTACCTGAAGAAGATGAGACTGGACTCAACTGGAACGTTTCGTCAGCAGACGGACGCTATTGTGAAAGCGTCATACGAAGTCTCGTACAAGATTGCGAGGGAGAAGAAACCACACACAATTGGTGAAACATTGGTGAAGCCCTGTATGCTGCAGTGCGTGAAGTTGGTCCTTGGTGAGGCTGCCCACAACAAGATGACCCAGATTTCCCTTTCAAACAACACCATTCGGTCACGGATCAATGATATGGCTGAGAGCATCAAGAACCAAGTTGTTCAGAAGGTTCGAGGGTCACAGTTTTTTTCGATTCAACTCGACGAATCGACAGATGTTGCGAATCTGTCCCAGCTGTTGGTCTTTGTTCGTTATACCACCGAAAAAGGAAATGCAGAAGAATTCCTCTTCTGCAAACCTCTCCAGACCACGACCAAAGCTCAGGAAGTGATGGACCTTATCAATGACTTTTTCGAAGACAGCAACATCAGCTGGGAGTCTCTGGTTGGGGTGTGCACGGATGGTGCCCCAGCCATGCTCGGCTCTCGATCGGGGTTCGTCACGCTCGTCAAGCAAAATAATCCGGCAGTGGAATCGACACACTGTCTGATCCACAAAGAGGCGCTTGCTTCGAGAACTCTCCCCAAGAACTTCAAGCAGCATCACGAGACTGTCAACAAAGTCGTCAACTTTATCAAGGGTTCCGCTCTGAACACTCGGCTGTTCCGTCGGCTCTGTGAAGGCATGGAAGCCGACCACGAATCGTTGCTGTTTCATACTCAGGTGAGGTGGCTCTCAAAGGGAAACATGTTGCAGCGAGTCCTGGAATTGTTTGATGAGGTGGTAGCCTTCCTTCGGGCCCAAGAGAATGTTGTGCTTCTGGAGGCGTTGAAGGGTGAGTTTTTCCGTGTGCGGCTGTCCTACTTGTCCGATATTTTCAGTGCATTGAACGAGCTCAACAGGAAACTGCAGGGCAAAGGGACCAACATTCTTTTCTCAGTCGGACAAGATCAGAGCTTTCGTGGCTAAACTGGAACTGTGGAAGAAAAGAGTGGGGAGTGGAAGTTTTTCCTCATTCCTCGCTCTGAACGAATGTGTGGAGGATATGGAGGATGGTCTGCCTGATCCAATAGCCGAGGATATCAAACAACACCTCGAAGGCTTGGAGGAAGAATTCAAGTATAACTTCCCGGGGATCACAAACGAGAGCAACGAGAACAAGCTTATCAGAGACCCATTTCAGAGGAACATTGATGATGTGCCAGAAGCGTGGCAGGAAGAGTTCCTGGACTTGAAAAACGACTCTACAGCGAAGGATGCCTTCCAGAATATGGAACTGGAAGAGTTTTGGACCCAAGTCCGAGGAACCTACCCGCTTCTTGCGACCAATGCTCTGCGGATATTGGTCCAGTTTTCTTCCACCTACCTGTGTGAGACAGGATTTTCGGCACTGGTACACCTCAAAACAAAGGCACGCAACAAGTTGGAGGTGGAGGCGGATCTTCGCTGTGCGCTCTCCATAACTCCCCCAGACAATGAAGGACTCGTGAACGGCAAACAATGCCAGAAGTCACACTAAAATGCTGTGTTCTTATTCAATACAATTTAATGTTAGCTGTGTTAGTGCATTTGAAAAATAAATTAGTAAATAGTCTCAGTGTGTTTTAACTGTTCTTTCTCTCATACACATGAAGGGGGAAATCTGGATGGTTGAATTGGGTGCAGGGGCAAATGACAGAAAAAAGGTTGGGAACCACTGCTTCAGAGTAAGTGTCAAGTAATTAAATGTGATAGTTGCACATCGCGTAAGTAATAGATAGATGACATTTAGCAATCGTGATGTACGCGTCTAAGAATCACCATCCCTTTGTAATCCGTCTTTTTCATTCTGTCTCGTGTCTGGGTTGGCCACGAAGCACTATTCTGGGTCGGAAAAGCCAACGCCACCATCCCAACCAGTTCTACAGCACCAGCACCATCTCATCTCATCTAGGTGAAAGGTCGGGAAGGATTCGCCCAACCCCCCCCCCCAAATGGGCCTACAGTCCAATGGTGATTGAGGGGAGAGGCAGGATTATACAAAGGCAGGGGCACTGGGGGGAAGTCACGAGAAGCCCCGCTGAAGAGAAAGCTGTGCACTTTGCTCATTCACACCGCAGCAAGAGGCACGACCTGCCCACAATACAGTCACACACTCTCCTCTCTCCCATACCCGGAGCACACAGGACATGGCTACCTGTTCATCCGGAGAAGCCGAAACTGTGCTTTGTTCTTCCTGCAGAATTCTGCTGGTGAGTGCTCTGTATTTCTGTCTTGGGATTCTTCCACGGAATGATGGGGCACGATAAGGACATGGGTAGTTAAGGATTCCCGTTCATCATTGGTTTGTTGGGAGCATATGTTCGGTAGCGGGTTAAGGGGTTTTGTTCATCATTGTGCATTGCCTCTTTGGAATTCCCTCCTCCATGTGACCATCATTATAATTAAACTACCTGGTCTTGAAGTGAATTTGAACCATTGTGATTCTCATTTGCAATCAAGGAAAGTCCATAAAGAATAAATGGCAATGGCAATTAACTTCGTACATCCAGACCATACCACACATCTCCTCGGCTCCCTCAGCCGTTAAGAGAAGAAGCACGTGGTACAAATTAGCGTAACACATCGGCCGATTTGACAGTCCCACCAGCACTGTAAAGGAGTGGAAAGACCCGTAATCCGGCTCGGGATGGCCGGACCAGCTGCCATTACGGCCACTGCTGAAGCGGCCAGCTCGGATTCATACCAGGCAACCGAGATGAATCGCAGCTACAACAATATCTATCTGCGGACATACACAGCCTCAGAGGAAATGGGCACGGCTAACTTGGATGCAATCTACCTTCAAAGTATAAAATTAATTTATGGATTTAAACTAGAAGGGAACTCGGTAGAGCGCATACCTCTGCCACGCAATGCCTGATCCACGAGAACATATCTGGTCAAATACATTTTTGAAATATCATGCTCTATATCGTTTTTGGCCCAATCTCCCAATGGTGAAGAATCACTTCAAAAATGTAAATAATGCTCGTATCCAGATTCGGAATCAGATCTTCACCAAGTTTTATCCGAATCCGTCCAGAACTTTTTGAGATATCGTGTTATATATCAGTTTAGCCCTATTTCTCAATGGTGAAGAATCGCTTAAAAAATTCGTCGTCGTCGGATCCGGCTCTGAATCTTCACCAAAATCGAATCAGTTTGTCCTCATCAAAAACTGAACCTGTCCACAAAATTTCATCCGGATCCAGCTCCAACTTTTTGAGATATCCTGCACACAGACAGACAGACAGAAAGGGGTGAAAACATAACCTCCTTCACCTTCGGTGGCGGAGGTAATTCGACAACTTTTTCAAACTGTGACTGAAAGCTGTCTGAGCTCGCTATTCAATCTCATTGGCCTTGCAGAGCACTCAGTCTCTCGACTCGACAAGCTCGGTCAGAATGTGCCAAAAGCCACTTGGGCATGCTAATCAAGCCTGAAGGATTTGCAGTGTACATCACATCACACCACGGAATCTTCTCGAAAAACTATTTGCTGTGGCCGCAGATAATGTACATAATCTGTGCATCATTTACTTGCTGTGGTTAAATCGGACATTTGCTCCAATTTCATTATCGAAAAATAACCAGAAAGAGTTTTTAACTGCATTGTCACCAGGGTGTATATAAGATTGTGATACATCTGAGAATGAACAATCTATATTAAAGTACACCCACACAATGTCACAAAGACGGATTACAACAAGCCGATCCTGTCCCTTTGGGAATATATGAAACAAAAAAAGCATATCTGTCTGTGTCTATTTCCCAGCTCCACACTGTTGATATCGTGACGGTTTTCGTTGACCCCAGGGAGACATATAAGGGAGCTCTAGTTTAGTTATATCTATTGTATTTAAAAAAAAATTATTTATTGTCGAGTCTCGTACGAGAACTAACACACAATGTACAGCAAGGGGGGCATGAGACAAGAGGGGTGGGAAGAGGGAAGACTTCCAGGAAGGAAAGCAGGGAATTTGAAGGAGGTGGGTTTGGGGTGGATTAACGGGGGTGGAAAAGATCGAGGTTTTGGATGGGGGAAGACAAGAGATGGTGGTGAACAGCTGTTTTGAAGGCCTGGTTTTTGTTTCGCTGAATTGCCTCCCCCTCATATCGGTGGAAGGGAAAGCTGTGTTGTGAGTGTAGTTCGAACTATCCCATTGTTCTTTTCCTCATTCTCCAACCTCATTCTTAAGCACTTCTCAACACTTTAGACTCAAAGCAAGTACAACATGCACTCCAGAAACCATGTCACAAACCATGCAAATCCATCCAGCAGTGTTTTATATGCTATCCATCAATTCAATGTTGTACATCAAACATGGCGCACTTTCTAGCGCAGCAAATTCTGGCATGGCTCGGCATTCACGTAAACATCAGATGCATTGCCCAGTCCTTTCCATCACCTTTCGAGGCCTGTCCCCGCATTCCTGCAGCCAATCGCAATAACTGCATCACATATTGCCAGCCAATCAGAGTGGCTGGATCGCGAAGGGCTGACATGGGAGAAGACAGAAGCCAGATCCAAAAAATGCCTGGCAGAGTTCAGAGAGCAGTTCAGTTCAGAGGAGGGAAGAGTTTGAAAGAACAGAGAAGAGTTTGAGAGAGTTGAGTTGGTGACTGAATTGGTGGTCGAATTAAAGAGTTCACAGTCAAGTGGTTGGTCACACGATCAAGTGGAGGTGGTGACCGAGTGGAGAATTTGAGAGTTTGCGGTGAACCACGCCAAGTGCCTGGGGGAACGTAATGGAACGAGCGCTGAGAAATGCAACAGAACGAGCAATGAGGGCACCAGGCAGAATGAGCGCAGAGACGCGCACTTCCAGACATGGTTACCACAACCCACCTGCTTCACTCCTCTGTCTATCACTCTTTATTCGCTCCTTTTCCTGGAATGCCTGAGGTGCCTGTGTGCGTAGAAATCATGACCAAGTTGACTGATCAAGTGGACTTATGTGCTCGTAGTAAGAGCTTTCTTTTGCGAAACCGTTTGCCTTGTACATGCGTGCTTTTTGCCAATCCTGATAAACTCCTTCCCAAACTTCCCGATCATCGCTTTCCATTGGTTAGACATAGCATGTAATCAGTGGCAGGGAGTTCTGCCCTGCCGTTTGTTATGGTTCGACAATAGCCAATGTTCCACTTATGGTATCACTCGGCTGTTTTGATTGACAGCAGTGGAGCATGGAAAAACACAGTCCTTATCTGGGGCGATTAATTTGCCGGGAAGGTAAAGCCGGATTTGGACGCTGGATCCAACATATATTAAGCATCTCAGATGGCATCTGTGGTTGCTTAGCAACCTGTCAGTTCCAGGGTCATCGGCCGGGAAGTGGGTCCAATAACTCCCCCTACCAAACCCGTAACAGTACAGCAGACCTTCCCTGTTCGCAGTGGTTACGTTCTTGAAAAACACCACGTGATGATGATGATGATGATGATGATGATGATGATGATGATGATGATGATGATGATGATCTTGGCTTCGGGTCATCAGACTTTGTGAAGGAGATGATCTTTGTCTGTTCTACCTTGTTCTGCATGTCCTCTTGGACCTCCGTGTCAGGTGCCATGACAGGGTCCATCTCCCGCTTGAATTTCAAACACCTCTCCATGAAGATGAGCGAAAACCTTTCAAGATATGTTCGTCATTCTGCTTTATCCCAAAGTGTTCTCTTTTACGCTCCTCAACTTTATCTTATTTCCCTCTTCTCGCTTCAAAACACAAATATTTTCACTTGGAAAAAAAAAAAATACAAAAATTAACAAACTCATTCTGCCTCCAATTTCCTTCCTTGGTTCATTTTGGCATTTCTTCCTTTCTCATTACCTCCCAATTGAACCAACATTCCTCATAAATGAATCAATTTGCTTCTTACTTTAAAAGCTTTTAATAACATTTTATAATGTTTCATTTTCCTTATTTCACTAAAACCCCACACAGTCTTCTTATTCATAAATATTTTTTCACAAACACCCACAATGTAATTAAAAGACTCGTGAAAACGAAATCATGCAAATAAATAAATAAATAAATAAAATCACATGATAAATTAAATCACGATATCAAACTAAATCACGTTAAATTTCTCCGTGCAGCACAATATTGAAAGAGTAACCGAGTCTGCGATGGAGGGCAGCGTGGAATTGTGAGGCTCGATGGAGATGCGTGGTTCTGTCTTCCTCCGTACCAGACCGCGATAGAGCGAGAGACCCACGCAGCCATCGGCACATTTTTCCACAATAATTGAACCACGATTGAGCGAAACCGCGACGTGGGAACCCACGTTCGGGGTGGGCCTGCTCTATAACAAACTTCTATCCTGTCATCTTGCAATTCGGTGAGCTGAGATCTTTCATTCCAAAAAAAAAGCCCTATAAGCAAATGTGCCTTTAATGTCAAATTTCAATCAAGTTGAGGATCGTTTAGGCCCTTTGTTGAAACAGATATGGGAATCTCAAGCTCAACGAGGAGAAGTACACGAAACAACAGGTGCATAAGCAGCGCATCGAGTTCTTACCTGTGCATTTCTTGCTGTTGATGTCGCGCTTGGAATTGGGCTTCCCCAGTTTGCAGTGGAAGTTTTCCTCCCAAAACTCATCGAACCACACATTCCGTCGGTTATTCTCGAGCTTGCGACTGGTGAAGTAGCTGTCGAAGCCTGGAACATATGGCACGCAGTGCTTGGAAGAAGGGAAACGCAGAGACAAAAATGACAAATGATGGACATGTAATGAATGAACTTCATGATGGGACGACGAGTGATGGGAAACTTCCCGTGATTCGGGGACATTTTCTGAAGCAATGAAATATAAATAACCTAAAAATTCCCAATGCGAATATGGAATATAAGAGATTTGTTAGTGAAGGTTAGAATCAGTGCAACAGAAAGAGCACAGTTGATTGATTTTTTTTTTTTTTTGCATGTCGGCCTTGCATGGGCGGTTGACCCCCAAGCATACAAGGCGGTTACACACAAAAGAGTCCTTTATATGAGGTTTGTGAGCAGCAATAACAAAAAACAGTCAAACGGCATCTCGTGCCTGATAAATGAATTATATCAGCCACAAACACCGAGTGTCCCCGGCAAGGCAAATTTTGAGTCGGGACATTTGGCTCAGCAGCGGTGGCGCCACCATTAATAGATAATCGTTTTATGATGACAGCTTTACTGTTGTAACCTGCCATCCGAACACCGTATGCTGGCTCTCTAAGCATGCACGAGACGGAACAATAACGGACAGGTAGGGCTGTGCGAAATCTCCGAACCGCCATGGATGTCGATTCGATCTTGGCATTGCGACAATTGCTCGGTTCGTGGTTGAGGCAAGGAAAATGTTATTGTTTTCATTGAGAAGTTGTTTCTTTTTTTAAAAGAGCAGTTCGGCATAACATTGTTTTGACATCAGATGGCGTGACAGTTTGCAGAGGTGGCTGCAGATATTTCTACAAAGGTAAACATAAGTAAAACGTTTTTGTTTTTTATTTAATAAAAAGGCAACGAAAGGACATCTCCACCAGCACGTTGGTACGGTTGCCCGACACAGCCAAACATGGCTGTTCATACGTAATGTGACCACCTGCGTGCGTGAATTCATGTATCCTGTCCCGTATGTAGCCGAGGAGATGCTGCATGCACGGCAAACAAACTCTGAGATCGCAATCTACGTGACCTGGTGTCAAGGAATATCTGAGATCAGACTGCTTCCGACCTGTAGTTCAGGACAATAAATTGTAATTTGTTCAGGGTGCTGGCGATAAGTCAGCTACTCCTTGCGAAGGACGTCACGGGGTCTTTATCGTCCACCAGCTCATGTTAGCAGATCGGATGCCAAGTTCAACGTCCATCCGAGGGATGGCACACTTTATTGCTGCAACACCCTGCCCACGAAGTCTGACAATTTATAGTCGGGTTGGGATTCGAACCAAGAATAAACCGCTCAAAGGCAAGCGCACTACCTCTACCCCTCCTACCGGCCAAAGCATCACCATGAACCACCACCTAACGGGGGTTACGACGGTCGCAAGGATTTTCACCCGCACTGCTGGATGGTGGTTATCGCCTTAATGGATTCATCAGCAGGACAAGAATTGGCAAGAAAATGAATCCAACAGATAGGGTGAACAATTTCTTTGAAATTACATAAGAAAGCTAATTTTCAGAGCTGACATGCAATTTTAATTACAGCTCAATCACAATTTGAGCAAGCAACCAATTCGGTTTAAATCAGAACGTGGAAGAGACGGCTGACGACAGAGGAATAGGTCTTCGGGGCAATAGATCGTCTGCTTTGGATTCTGGATTTGTTCTCAATGGAGAAAGTGACTTGACTATCTCACAACAGGCAAACCTCCACAACAGAACAGTATTTGCAGCAAGCAAATGGGGGTGAGGGGGAGGTGTTGGGGTGGGGAAGAAGTGGCACGATGGAATGCGAATGTTGATGCAATCTTTCAAGTTAAAAAACAGAGCAGGTTTTTTTATTAGCATCCAACTGTGTAATAAGCTTGCGCAATGAAGAGCTGCATTAAAATTATCGCTCGCAATGTCCCATGGCTACCCGCTCGATCGCACAAACAGGTCTCAGGCCTACAGAATGGCACGCAGACTCCTTCGGCTTGCTCCGGTCACGGGTTTTAAACGCCCTTGCGGTCTCGAAAAGTCACACGCATCAAACGGGAAGATCGAACATCGACCAAAACCCAATTTTTTTTTTTTAATCGACTTTTCCAAGAGGTGGAGAAGCAAAATGCAAGACGGGCTTGAGTTTTGCGTTTTGAATGGATCGAATACATTTAGGAAATCTTCACGTTCATCTGCAACTGCGTTGAAGTGGCACCTCGCATTACCATCGTGTGCAGTTTAATCAACAGCCTTTCATGCTGACCCACGTTCCTGAGTTTGTGCTACAAGGAGCTGAGCTCCATGGTGTGCATGATCCTTGAAAACAAATCTTGAGCTTGGGTTCAACACACTTGGTGATTTTCCTGTGGAGGATGAACCCATGATTACTCAGGCAAGGAGTACTTCTCAGGTCACAATGTTAAAGTAGACCAAGCAGCCACTTTGCCAAGCCATCACACCAACGAGTGTGAAACTGGCTTCACTAAACACGAACACACACACACACACACACACACACACACACACACACACACACACACACACACACACACACACACACACACACACACACACACGATGTTCGAATCAACAAGCTACATGGTGTAACTGCTCCAGATATGTAACCATGGAAACTCCACTAATTGGCGGGAAGAATAAATGAGGATACCGAGGCATCGGGTGGTGCATCATTTGGATTCCTGAAGCTGCTGAAGACGTGCGGTGATAAACCCTTGGAAGTTCCCAGTTTGTGTTGGCTTTGAAAGCACAGTGATAAAAAAAAAATTTACACGATTTTTGCATTCGTGATGCGAGATGGCATACAACTGTCATTGTCCTATATGTCATCCAGCTTCAGGTCCAAAATTACTTTCTGCACCAGATTAAATTAACACTCAAAAATTGCCTGACATGTGTATCGGCATGGTTCCATTTTATTTTATTTTATTGTCTGCGAGTGCAAGGCTCATGGAAGAGCAAGTTTCAACTGGCAGTGGGCTGGAGGGGCAGCAATGGGGGTACAATCTGAAAGGGAATGAAAGAACAGGAAAAGAAGAGAGAAGGGAAAGGAGGAAACAATGACATAATCAAGTAATGTGGTTGGGTTACGTACGGTTAAGGGGGGTGATAAAGATCATGGGGCAGGAAGGGGGATCACATAAGGTGCTCGGGCACTGTTTGCCTCAAGTCCTGGAGGGAAGAGTGTGAAAGAACTGCCTCCAGAAGGTGGTTCCGTAGAGAGGAGAAACAAGGAAAAAGGAGTATGCTGTCAGCTTTGATTTGGAAGATTTATGTGTGGGTACTTTGAGACCTGGGAGGACTCCGTTTCACCTTCTGAAACGCGCATATGGAGATAACAACCAACACACACAATTTCTTGCAGGAGGAAGATATCAAATGTGTTACACTCAAACTAGCTGGTTGATTTGCACTTCACAAAGAGAGGTGTGACCACTGTTAATATTAATGCTAGCAATCGAGATTTTCATCTTGTAATTATTGTGCATTATGTAAAATATGTCCAATGCCACCACTCGCTTCTCCGAACAGGATATGTTAGAAACTCGACAACACATACAAGATTAATTTCATCTTGTAACTCCCTAAATGGAGTTCTCTCATCCCCTCTTCCTGTCCCGGCTGGAGTTCCTGAAGGCAGTGTTTGGGGCGCTGTTCTTTTGCTAGTTTTAATCAATGATCTCTCCGACTCTGGAAAATCCTCATTATCTCTTTGCTGATGACTCCACCCTCTGTCATACTATCTGTCATCCCTCAGACCGGCAACCAGCAGCTTCTTCGCTCACTGCAGATCTGGATAAAATCACAAACTGGTCCAACACATAGAACATGTCTTTCAATCCGGACAAATCTCACACTCTCACTATGTCTCTCTGAAAGGGGAGAGACCTCACCGTAACCATAATCTTAACCCTGACAGCTCCAGTTCAAGCTTCTGGGTCTCACGATCTACCATGATCTTTCCTCGGAAAGCCACATTTCAACCTGGCCTCCAAAGCCAGTCGCCGACTGGGAATCCTCCGTCATGCAAAGTCCTTCCTCGTCACACCTGAGCTCCTGACCACATACAAAGCTTTCGCCCACAGCCTGATGGAGTATTGCTCTCCCCTCTGGGGTGGTGCTCTTGCTTCTCACCTTTCTCGGCTTCACGCTGTGGAAACCAAGGCAGTTAGGATCATTGGTATCTTCCATGGTGAGGCTGAGTTTTTGGGCCTCACACTCTCTCACCGCAGGCAGGTCAGTGGTCTTTCTGTCTTCTACCGTCTCCTCTCCGGTCTCGCCCCTTCTGCTCTCTCGGCAATCTGTCCAGCCCATATTTCCGAAGGGCGCTCAAAGTCCGCCGGCAACTTCCTTCTGGTAAAACTACCAAAATCACGAATCACTGCTCACCTTCACCCTTTCATTCCTCTTTTTTTCCGCCTTTGAAATAAACTCCCACACTCGCTTCAATCTCACTCTTCCCTCCAGGTCTTCAAAACAGCTGTTCACCGCCACCTCTTATCTTCCCCCATCCAAATCCTCGATCTTTTTTACCCCCGTTAATCCACCCCAAACTCACCTCCTTCAAATTCCCTGCTTTCCTTCCTGAAAGTCCCTGTAATGTCCATCTTGTGTTCCCCATGTTCCCCGCCCCATCCCCCTCCCTTCCACAGATCTCCTAATGTCTCTGTTCCCCACTGTTTTGTCCTTCCCTCTCTTGCCCCTCTTGTCCCATGCTCCCCTTGCTGTGCGTTGTGTGTTAGCTCTCATACGAGCCTCAACAAAGTATCCCCCAAAAAAGAAAAAATTGTGATTGTACATTATTCCTTCACAGCCAAATTGTAGCACATAGAGACCCCAACTTTTGGGTGTATGTATTTCAGAATCTGTGCAAGGTTTTCAGAAACCACGTATTGGCCTTGCAGGTCATTTTGAGGCCACTATAGAGTGTATATTGGGATGTGGGATCAGGTCGTGCAGAGGTTAGAAGAAAGAGGATATTTTGGGACGTTTGCATCCCATGTTGGCTGATAACACCCCTCCTCCTCCTCCTCCTCCTCCTCCTCCTCCTCCTCCTCCTCCTCCTCACAGTCCAAACTCTTAATTATAGGCATCCAACATGGTGCCAGGGCACATCCACATTGGCAAAATGCAACGTGCCATATGATTGGTATGGGTGGTGATGATAACTACACCACGTACCCGTGGCATCATCCTGACAGTGGCAAACATACCTCTGCCACGTAAAGCCTGATCCACAAGAACATATGGTGCTCAATACAATTTTTGAAATATCATGCCCTCACTGACAGGTACCATTGTATGAGCAAAGGACACTCAGAGGTGTGGGACGTGGCCACGTAGGGAGGCGATAAAAGACTCAACACACGTGCTGTTCACTCTTTCTTTGGAATCGTCTCTCATGTGGACTTTGCAAGCTTTGAGTACCACACGGTGGGCCGCTGTTCTCCCTGGCCACCCTACATCCAAGCCTGCCTGTCACTTCACTTTCCCCATTGACTTCACCCATGGGACACTTCATCTGCTCACGAGTCCGTGCCACGGCTGTAAACCTGCTCAGGTGGAGCGCCATTATGATGGCTAGTATTGGTATACTTTCATAAAAGACCTCACCTGGTCCACCTTATTGGATGCGCAAATAATTGTGTTCTCGTGGATGTAACATTTTATCTTGTATTAATTATTTTTCATTCATGTTATAGCGGCTGTACATTAAATTATTTGCTTCCATTTGTGTCCATATATCTTTTGACTCGGGATTCTCTGTCTTTTGTGGTTTTCTGCCTTTTCTGTAAATAAAGCTGTTGTTCCTAAAGAGCACATTTCATAAGATGATCCAACATTAATTTGCAAACCTCACACATGTAAAACCATTTCGGCACCTTTTTGGGTAAGTCCTTGGGGGAGGTAAAAACTGGTAACATGCTCTTAAAAAAACCCCCCAAAATGGTAAATTAGTAATTCTTAGTGGGCCGCACGAGGGGCTAAGTCCACTCTGGTCCCTCGTGTGATTTGGCCAATCCTATGGAGAATTAAAAAAAATTTCAACCCGACTGTCGACGGTTCGGCTTTAGAAGATCCATCGACACGACGATACATTAACAGTCTACCCTCAAAGACGTGCGGTTTTCAACTCCTGTATGTGTACCATTTGTGTTTGTAGTCGACCGATATAATCGGCCGATATCTGGCATCTTGAGGTTATCGGCATGGGCCGATGATGGCACGCATATGAACAAAAAAAAAATCTTCGTAATGCTCGGCAGATAGAGCTCCCCTTGAGTCAAATCAGCATCTGCAGCCAACCTTCAGGTCAGGTGGCTTCTGCAGAACGTAAGGTGAGAGCTTGGTGCCAGTGCTGGATATGCCGAAGAGGAAAAGGTAAGACTATATCGTAGCTTCCAAATCTCAATTTATTTAATTTCCCGTGGCAAACAAAGCTGTGTTCGCCACGCCAACTGTTAGTGCTGCAGAACCTCAGCAGACGTCACGCATATACGGGGCACCCTTTCACATGCTCACTCTCGCACCGTAGGATTTTCTCAAACCACTTACACACACGGGCAGTCTTGCGACCTTTCACACTCACAAGCCACCTCATGACCATTCACACCCCATTCTCACAAACAGGATGTCTCTCGAAGGCCCAGCAACCAAATTTGGCATTCGTGCTGAGTGCGCCGCTCATGCCGCTCATGCTCCGCATGACGCCGTGCACAGCACACCTTGTTCCCATGAGAAAATTTTAAACTGTACTTGTATATCCAGTCACCTCGGACCCAGATGCAGTCGGATATGTAACATGGCTAATTTGAATAATACCGACTCAGTGTCCTTTGATATAAGCATTTGAAACACATCCAGCAGTCACTCAACACTGACGAAGCTAATCAGAGATGGGCCGTGGGATGCTGGGCAGTGTGTGGGTGCAGCGAAATTCGAAATCTCCGCTAAACATAGCGTGAAATATCTTGTGCACCCATCGACACCATGACTGGTAAGGGATCAATAAGTGATGCGAGTACCTCTGTGCCTAAGAAACAAAGGAAAGCTATTTAAATGAAGGTGAAATAAGAAGTGATCGAGCAATATGAGCAGTGAAGATTTGCTGAGCGTTTGGACTGACGGAATGCATCTTACGAACGATTCGTGCAAATGTTTATAAAATCAAAGCGAGTGCTCATCGTGTTACCATTGCTGCAAAGAAAGCGAGTCATGTTAACTGCAAGTCAGGTTAACGTGATTAGCACCTTCCTTCCTTCTAACTCCACACCATCACCACAAACAACAACATTTAAGATAGGTTGGTGGAGTTTCATTTTCAATGTGTGTGTGTGTGTGTGTGTGTGTGTGTGTGTGTGTGTGTGTGTGTGTGTGTGTGTGTGTGTGTGTGTGTGTGTGTGTGTGTGTGTGTGTGTGTGTGTGTGTGTGTGTGTGTGTGTGTGTGTGTGTGTGTGTGTGTGTGTGTGTATGTTTGTGTGTGTGTGTGTGTGTGTGTGTGTGTGTGTGTGTGTGTGTGTGTGTGTGTGTGTGTGTGTGTGTGTGTGCTCGCGTCAGATTTTCCCCATCTACCCATGTCCCAACACACAACCTTCACCAATTACATTTCTGATGGGAAAATTACTTTCGTTTTGCACATTTTCAGCTAATACGGTAAATTCTAAGAATGCAACTACCACATTAAACGAGGAATTACTGTTATGTATATGACGCTCAAAGTAGGAATCATTAAGGAAATGGCAGGAAGTACACCCTGCCACTCGTGACGCCACACTAACATTGTGGCTAGTACTAGAACTACGTGGGTGGTAGAAATTAAAAAATATATATTTAGAAATGTATTTATTTATTTTTATTTTTTTTACTGAAATCTCAAAATTATAGTTTTAGCTTGAAAATTGGCAGTTTTCATGTGAAATTGGGTTTTAGGATCCTGGATTTGCGCCTGGCTACCTGTATAAGCTTTGCTCAACACTGTCATTGTTTTGATAATTAAAATAATATTGGCAGTTAGCCTACATTACACTGTGATGTTGTGCATGAGCAAGCAAGCTGGGTTAATATTGTGTTAAAATAATTTGTTAATTTAAGTTTAACGATTCCGTGTAATTCTCACTTTTTTTCCAATTAAATTGTTTAATCGGATGCATATAATCGGTCATTGCACCTCCCCTGCTCTCTAAATATCGGTGTCGGCATCGGCCCTCGAAAAACCCATATTGGTCGACCTCTAAATTTTGTGCCATAATTATTTTGTTCGTCTTGCAAAAACACTAAACCAGGAAAAAGAAACGTATGATGTAAATCAAATCATAAAATTACAATGATTAACAAACGTAGAAGAGCATGGAGTTTGTGACAAACGTACCTGCTACTGATGTTCTCTTTGGCATGATGGTCACTGCACCCTCTGCCTCAGCTTCCTGGTGTAGTATCGGTGCAACCTTTGACCCCCAGCTGTCTGAGCCAATCCACAAGAAATGCCCAGACTTGTTGGCATTTCTGGTTGCAGTGAGAACACCACTGCAAGAATAACAGCGAAAGGTAAAGGGGAAGAGAGAATGGAGAAAAACAGAGAAATGATGGGAAAGCAAAACAAAGTAAGGGAAGAATTTCTATCACAGTATGTATGTCCATCATGCAAGGCCTTATCTACAGGGATGGCGTGAGCGTTATTAATTATTTTAGAGTAATCTAAGGCTCATAAATTGAGCCTGTACATAAATAATAAACAGGACAAAGACGTTCAGAGGATAAACACGATATGCAGGACAAAGCCGAAATAAAATTGCATTATTATATCACGAATAACCATGTGGGACATGGGATTTGAACCTGGATTACTTACCCAAGGCATGAACAGACAAATGGGGTGAAGAGTGAACCAACCTATTCTTACCTTCACCACCGAAGGTGGACGGAGGTTATGTTTTCACCTCTGTCTGTCTGTGAGCAGGATATCTCAAAAGGTTGTGCATGGATTCGGACAAAATTTGGTGGACAGGTTGGGTGTGTAACAAGGACGAATAGATGGGATTTTGGTGAAGATTTGAATCGGGATCCACAAAGTTTTATTGGTTATTCTTCACCATTGAGAGATGTGGCCAAAAACTATATAGAACTAGAAGGGCACTCGGTGGAGCGCATACCTCTGCCACGTAAAGCCTGATCCACAAGAACATATGGTGCTCAATAGAATTTTTGAAATATCATGCTGTACAGTACTATATCGTTTTTGGCCCCATCTCTCAATGGTGAAGAATCACTTGAAGAATTTAATAATTCACGAATCCAGATCCGGATCCGGATCATCACCAAAACCGAATCAATTCGTCCGTGCGACACACCCAACCTGTCAACCAAGTTTCGTCAGAATCCTTCCACAACTTTTTGAGATCTTGTGCTATATATCATTTTCAGCCCAATCCTTCAATGGTGAAGAATCACTTTTAAAATTCCAGTAGGAAGATCCGAATCTTCACCAAAATCGAATCAATTCATCGTGGTCAGACACCCAACCTGTCCACCAAGTTACGTCTGAATCTGTACACAACCTTTTGAGATATCGTGCTATGTATCGGTTTAGCCCTATCTCTCAATGGTGAAGAGTCACTTTAAAAATACCAGTCGTCGGATCTGGATCCAAATCTTCACCAAAGTCCAATCAGTTCGTCCTGGTTGCACACAGAACATGCCCACAAAATTTCATCCGAATCTGTCCCCAACTTTTTGAGATATCCTGTACACAAACAATCAGAAAGACAAACAGTCAGACAGAGAAACAGACAGAAAGGGGTGAAAACAACCTCTTTCACCTTTGGTGGCAGAGGTAACAATGATCTCATATAAATGAATGAGGTGTGTGTGTGTGTGTGTGTGTGTGTGTGTGTGTGTGTGTGTGTGTGTGTGTGTGTGTGTGTGTGTGTGTGTGTGTGTGTGTGTGTGTGTGTGTGTGTGTGTGTGTGTGTGTGTGTGTGGCACGTTTTTTTGTGAAGTTCTACCGGAGCTCTGATGTGGCATGTGACACACCAAAATGATCATCATGATCTCGAGTTGATTAGACTAATTAACTAAAAAATATATTTTTTAAATCCAGAACAATTCCCATGTTTTCAACACACGCCATGTTAAGGTGTCTCGAGCAGCTTAATAGGTCCTTCAACGACATGGCATTTTAATTTCAAAATAAATTAAAACAAACAATGACGACATTGTAACAAAAATGTATATTCATTAATACATATAATATTTGCAACAAGAATAATTGTACTGTCATTTGGCAATAATAAATAAACAAACAAACAACAAAAAAGTACCGCTGGACCCCTCTATTCACAGGGGATACATTCATGAAAAACCGCGAATGTCGGGGCGTTGTTTAATTCTATATACAGGGTGGCCATAAAATTTGGAAACATAGGCGACTATCACTAAAACTCACATCTTGTATTGTATGTATGTATGTGTTGTTCTTCTTTCGGCTGCTCCCGTTAGGGGTCGCCACAGCGAATCATCTGTATGATCCGCATAGTGATTTGGCACAGGTTTTACGCCGGATGCCCTTCCTGACGCAACCCTGGTCGCCTCTTACGACACAGGGAATAAGGATTGGGTTTTGCCATGATTTTGGGTGCCCGACACCCTCTCATAGCGCGGCCCAGCGCAGAGCACCAGTCCTCAAACGATCCTCCAACCCAAGCCTCCGAGTAGCCGAATTACAGGCACACGCCACTACGCCCGGTATATGTATGTAAGTATGTTCCCAAAATACAACCAAAACGGTACACGATAGCGCAAAAATTTTAGGGCCAACTTACTCACCATTTGCCTGCGGTGTGCAGTATCAAGTTTCGTTCAAATCAGGCAACGAAAAAAATTATTTAAAAAATCAATTCCCAATTCAGTCCAGTACTCTTCGGGAGTATTTGATCAATGCAAACAACCTCAGCGGTATAGTTCGCTGGAGCTATCTTGATTTTTTTTTTCTTGAAATGATTTTTTTTTCCCATCGACCGCTGTTACAACAGGAACCCAACGGGTTCACGGGTCGTCTAGTATACATTATAAATGGTTTATTGGCATTACATTACAATACATGATATGTTCAATGACATTACATGACATGTTCAATGTGGTGTCCCTCATGAGAAATGCACAGTTCAATGTGCTGTGCCAAATTGCAATGAACTTGGTGCATTAATACAGCATTTCCATCAATCCCTGCACATGCATCCATGATGCATTGCCTCAGAGGATTTGTGTTTGATTTTCAATGAATAAACCTGCTCCTTCAGTGTACCGCTGAAAAAGTAATCAAGGGGGTTCAGATCTGGTGAGCGTGCAGCCCACTCCACAGGGTCACGTCGTCCAATCCAAACAGAATGATATATTATCTGTTTCCAGACTTTATGGCCACCGTGTGTGTGTAAATATATACATATGTAAACAGTGCATAAACATGGTCTTGGCTTGTTGAAGAGTGATTAAACAGAACAAATCAGGACACAACATCAAGGAAATGGCAGGAGAAAGGGGAACACCAACAGCAGGGTGGAGGGAGAAAGTAGATGGAGATGGACAAACAAGAGATGCAGGTAACAATGAGGGGTAAGGGAGAACGCAAAGGGTGAACAACATGGATACATAAGCAAAATTGTGTTTGACCAGTTTGTGATTTTGTCAAGGTCTGAGGAGAGGCTGATGTCTGTCTGTCAGAAGGATGAGAGATGTCATGGAGGAGACAGGAGTCATCAACAAAGAGATAAAGAGGATTTTTCAGAGAGTCAGTGAGATCATTGATGAAGATTAGGAATAATATGGGGCTTAGAACACTGTTTTGGGGTACTCGAGCCTTGACAGGGAGAGGAGATTAAGGGGTTCCGTTGAGAGCCGCACGTCTCTGAGAGGGGAGGAAGTCAGTAATCCAAGAGTCGAGTTCGTCTTAGATTCCATAGGCAGACAGTCTAGAGAGCAGGGCAGGATACCAGACTGTATCAAAAGCTCGAGATATGTCCAAAGAGATGGCCCTGATCTCATGTGTGATATTGAGGGCTTCCATACATTGTTAGGATAGTAGAAACATCATGTCCAAGGTAGGGGGACCAGGTCTGAATCTGAATTGATGATCTGAGATGAGGCTGTTGGAGAAAAGGAATGATTTTATATCAACTGCGATGATGGATTCCATGACCTTGCTGATGATTAGAAATACAGTAAGCCAATTGCGCTGTAGTTAAAGGGATCCGGTTTTGCACCTTTTTTATGTAATGCTGTGATGGTGGCTGATTTCCAATTTCCCAGGTGGACATAGGAGACCAGTCCTGATGTGTGAGAAGAAAAAAAAAAAAACCGTGAATACATGAATGTCGAAGCAGGTCACACTTTATGACCCTGGTATATACGAGGTCTGTGAATAGCGAATTCATAAATAGCGGGGTCTGGCAGTATAATCTTCACCCTGGCCCAAGCACATCTGAGCTTGGTGAAAAGGCAAGCTAATGCTCAAGCAATACGGCAGGCAGGTATGTTGCAAGGCCATGAAGACCAATGAAAATTTGGTGCAATGAACCAACGGGCTCTTTAGTATTTCAAAAAGGTTGTGGACAAATGACAAAACTCATTGGATGAATTGGGCATGTGACAAGAACAAGCTAATTAGATCTTGGTTCAGGTCCAGATGCAGATCCGGCCCATTAGTGGGATACAAAACAAACCGTTCAGCCTGGTGGAGGTATGCGCTCCAACGAGTGCCTTTCTCGTTTCAAAAGTAACACCGATTCTCACCAGGGGTATTTCTGTTGCTGGATCAAGCAGCTCCATCTGTAGGACCTCAAACTGAGAACAGCACACTCGTAGCATGCTCGTCTCTGTCGCTACATTATCTGGGTTTGAGTACAACTACAAACTGACTCAGTGGTGCTTCTTTAGGGAGGGCAGTGCATCATTGGAGGACATTAAGCCACATGAATCCATGATATCTTCTGAAGAGTATGCCATTGTGTGCCTCGGACAAGCATCAAATTCCTGTTCTAATCTACAAGTGCATCATTTTGTCAGCCGAGCCACCTGTAGTAATTACGAAATGAGCAGACCAAAATTGTAATTCAATCCTGATAGAGTATGCATCTGCTGGGAAGAGAGAAGTATCCAGACAAGGAAAACGAGTCACCGCCTACTCGTGAAATCGTCATTGTTACAATCGCAGTTATCGCCAGCACAGATCTTCCACGAGTTATTGTTATTGCCAGCACAGAATTAGATGCAATTACTCTTGTAATCCCCAGTTACCCACAATGCCTATAATCATAGATGTCCACACCTGAAGTGCAAGGCAGTCATGATGTAGAAACAAATAAGGCTGATAAGGGCAGCAGTCGTCACTTTAAGCCTCATAGATCTAAAGGGTTTCCCAAGATTGAATCATATAATTAAAAAATAGAACCAGAAAGCATCTGAAAATGCAAAGCCCGTCCGCTTTGTATTCGCACTTATTCTTCTTCCGTATGCTAAACGGATATCTTCCGTATGCTTCATTATGAGAATATGGAGAAGACAAATTATTAATTTCTCTTCTCCATATTCTCATAATAATAAAGCTTTGTTGAAAATTTGATGATCAAAGCTCAAGTGGTTAAACAAGCTCAAATGAGCAAAGATCCTCGTCCTCTTAATGATGACATCATAGAAACGAATATGACGTCATTGTGATGTATCAGGTTTGCATATAAATTATCTGTGCTAATGCCCGGCTTGATTCCCGCAAACAAAATTCAAACAGCTTGCCTAGTTTCGGAGATAATGGTATCCGCGATTTCCATTAGCGGCGATATTATTATGACGTCAACTTTTTTTCGAGGAAGAATTTCCAAAATCGGAGATGGTTACTGCCTGCGTGTGGGCTTTCTGCATATACATGGCAATTTTCACGACGATCCGATGAAAACTCTGGGTTGTGAAACAAAAAATGTCGAAAAATAGTAATGACGTCATAAAAATTGATATGATGTCATAGTGATGTATCATATGTGCGGTAATTCATCTCTGCTAATGCCCTGTTCGATTCCCACAAACAGAATTCAAAAAGCTTGCCTAGTTTCGGAGATAATTTTTTCGGCGATTTCCATTAGCGGAGATATTTTGACGTCATAACTTTTTTTTCTAGGAGGAATTTTCAAAATCGGAGATGGTTACTGTCTGCGCAGGGTATTTTTACACATATACGCCAAGTTTCAGGAAGTTTCGATGAAAACTGTAGGCTGTGAAACAAAAAAGTCCACAACAAGAAGATGAAGAACAACAACGTGAGAAAGACTTAGAGAACCTCCATGAGGATCTAAAAAAGTTACGGCCCAGACAGACACACAGAAGTGATTGTAAAACCCCGTCACCCGCTGCGTGGTTTCCATTTCTATGAAACTTTATCGATTCAAATCATTGACATTAGCATTTTATTTCACTTTTGGTTCTCTTTTTTGATTCTTCTTATTCTTCTTCTTTCCACATGCAATTGAATGAAATCATGAGAACTCACAACCCAAAGCCTTACAACGGCAGCAAGCTTTTGGTTTCTCAACTCGGTGTAGTGGTTTCTCAGTGCCGTTTCAGGAAGGGATTTGGCAGAAATGAGTCAGCACCGACTGAAGAAACAACCTCCAGGATCCATCCTGATGGCACTGAATATGACTTGACATTTCACGAGGACGCTGTGGCAGAAGTTCTTGGAGCTTTTGGAACATCTCCATAAAAAGCCAGTGCCTATGGGCATATTTGCAGCTCAACATGTCAATGTATTCAGTTCACAGGGCTCACAGGATGGCCGAGAAGTCTGCACACTCACCTATAAGCTGTTTAGCTTGGGTTCAAATCCTGACCCAGCTATAAACTGTCATCCAGGTGTTTCATCAATGTGTGCCATCTCTCACATAGACGTTAAATGGGAATCCTGTCTGCCAGCATTCGCTGGTGGGTGTTATAGATCACATTATGGTGTCCTTTGCGAAAAGTATTTCAGCAATCGCTGACACCATGAACAAATTCCAAATACCTGCCCGAACCAGATGAGGACATTGCATTGGTGGCACAGCCGGCACAGCCACACCCTCAGCCAATGATGCTACCCTGCAACCTTGTGGCGCACACCAACGAAGAAGACTCAGTTCACACAATTTTTTAAATACATGAAGTCGCATCCTTCCAAACTCCGCATTCTTCACGATAAATTACCGAGGAGGATCATGCCGTTTGCTCAAACCTCGTTCGAGACACCTTTCATTATGAAGTCTTGCTCGGTGATGAGGCAAGGTGCGTCACGCACAAAGAAATTCGAAATCAAATTCTTCCTTCACATCGTTATTAAAATCAAAATCCTTTTTTTGCATTTGTTCAAGTTGTTTCATAAATACAATGTTGAGTCTTAAAATGGGATGGGCTGTGAAGAACGGACGTGCTTACGGGAATCAAGCCGGACATTCTACGTCAGTGCTTCATGCATACTGGAGATGAAATCTATCGTGAACGTGTTGGGAAGCTGTGAGCATCGACGATTGTTTAAGTCAGTGTTGAAAGTTCCTCAAAATTGTCACTACTGATAGGATTTAACAAACATGTACAACTAACTACACGAGGTGTGTGTGTGTGTGTGTGTGTGTGTGTGTGTGTGTGTGTGTGTGTGTGTGTGTGTGTGTGTGTGTGTGTGTGTGTGTGTGTGTGTGTGTGTGTGTGTGTGTGTACGTGTGTACGTGGCCATTTTCTCAGAGAGGGCCGAAAGTATCTTCGTCAAACTTTCAGAAGTTCATCAGTGAGTGCCAGAGAGTGGTTTAGGCAAAATAAAAATAAGTTTTTTTTTAAAAAAAGGAGTTGGATTTTTCATGACTATTATTATTATTTCTTATTTTTATTTTTTAAATCGTTCTGTCATGCCCAAGCCTTTGTAGCTATGATAAAGGTAATATTAAATGATCCTCAACCAAATTCATTTGTGGGTGTAGGGAAATAAAATGATTTTAGGCCCCCCACAAAAAAATTAATAAATAATGAAAAGAAAATTGTTTATTTTTCAAAATGCCAACAGGATTAGAACAGCAATGGGCAATGCCAGGTACCCAATGGGCAATGCCAGGTACCCGGTATCAGATAAAAATACCCCTGCTGGTATATCAGAAGGGTCACTAATTAGTTAAGCATATTGAACAGGGAGTCAGTTACGAGTTCATCCCGCAGGTGCGGACCATTCTTTAAGGGCCACGGTTTGTGCCTCTGATGCTGTTCCCAATGTAGATGTGGGCAGGAATTTGTTCAGAGCAATGGCGACACCTTGCCTACTCTTTGGCAAAATGTCTTTCACATACACCAATGTGAACAGACAGATCCCCTGCTTAACACCCATCCGAGGGACTTCATGATGAAATTCCCTACCTGCAAAACACCAGACAGTTAATCGTCAGGTTGAGAATCAAAATCAGACGAGACAGCATAAGCCTGGGGTTGGCTTAGTGGTTATGGTGGCTGGCTTGGGATCTTCGGGTCCTCAGTTCGAGCCCCGTTGGCCACTGAGTTAACACCAGATGGGGTTGACTCAGCCTGTCATCCTTCTGAGGTTGGCGAAATGAGTACCGGCATGCTGGTATAGGGGCACAGCATCAGCGGCATAGTCGCACCGTAACAAAATGATAGCTACCCAGCAGCCAAGCTTCCATGATAGCTACACAAGAAGAAGGAGAAGAAGACTAGACAGCGATACAGCTGGATGGGTCACCACTTCAACACCAGATACTCGACTGAAGCTGCAGGAACTTGAAAATCGTTCAAGATAGCAGTGATAACTCGCCTGTTCTTCATGTAGGACACCGTGGGATCCTTAACGTCAATCAACTAATGCTCCGAGATGGGACGCTCAAGTTGACGTGCAACTGAGAGACGACGCGCACACATTGATACCTCACCTTACATGCAAAACAACCAGGATGACAGTATATAGCCATGTCAGGATTCAAAACCAGGCTCGACAGCTCGATGGAGAACAATTGTACGTCCTTTTTGAAAAAAAAAAAAAAAAAAAAGAGGGTCAATTCACAATACACCTGCAAAAAGCTGACATTACACGCCACTACGATTCATCGGATAACTGACATTTTGTCGCCATGCTGCCTCACAGGATCATTATTCATGTTTGTCATGAGCAAGCACGGATAGAGTGTTGCGACGTGCCAACGCTTAGCGGGCAGGCCGGTGAGAAGCGGCGGAGCCCTCCGAGTTTGTCGGTCTCCCCTCAAAGCATAAAAAGCAGTGAAACATCAGTTGTTTGACAGCGCCAATTGACTTCACGTTCACTGGCTTCGGATTAATAAAGTTTTTCGCATTCATTAGCCTTGTTTGCCTGCTTCAATTAGGGCTATGAGTTTTAACGAAGAAGGATCGGAAACTACCATCGTGCGAACATAACGAATGTACATTAGGTGGTAATTGTGTAGGAATCAATGTCGAAATTAATCTCATAAATCTTAATTGCAAAAGTATGCACACAGTCTTGGAATGGCATGCAAGGAACCACCTTGGTGGTTGTTGATTTATTTGTTTATTTCTTTTACAAGGACAGACAATAATTATTGAAACAGGGCACAGAGAGCTGTGGTGAAAGGGGCAAAAAGGGGGGGGGGAGGGGACACAGCATTACAGAAAGAACAACAAAATCAGCAATCAGAGATTACAGACTCTCAGCAGGACTTGTTTTGTGTGGTGTGTTATGAGGAGTTTGTGTACTGGTGTGTTACCTCGACACATAATTAGAACTGCCACTTTATAAATGCTGGCAGTGATCACTGGTTCAGCCATTTCAGAGAAGATTTTTCAAGTTTTTATGTTTTTTTTAAAGCAATCAGGCTGCCTAATCATGCGACCGACGACGTCATAAAATTTTTTTTGTTTACCATTTTATCCCCAGATGACCCTCAAAATTTTTTTAATACTGATCAGATGTAGCGTTCTACATATGCAATTATGACGTCATAACAAAGGCACCTATGATGTCGTAAAAAAAAAAAACACTCATTCCCCATGAGGAGTACTTGCTACGTGCCGAGTTTCAATTTTTTCCTTGGTGCGGTTTCAGAGATGCAGAGATCCAATTTTTTTTCTGTTTTTTTTTCCAACATGGCTGCCACACCACGTGACCTATGACATCATAATTATCATTAAAACATTCTACATGAGTAGTCGCACCAATGGTGAAAATTTAATCTCAATCCGACAAGCGGTTACGGAGAAAAACACGAAAGTTCTGTGCGGACAAACAAACAAACAAACAGACAGACAAACAAACGGACCCAAATGCAATACCTTCTCCTTCGGCGAGGGTAACTAACGATTCTACAAGTCCCTACCAGAGATATTATGTTTGTTATTCCACGTATATAAAGGAAGCCTGATGCAGATAACATTGTCGGAGCAATTGCTGATCGATATAATCCCTGGATGGAACAATGTGTATGTCTTTGAGAAAACATTTTGTTGTTTACTGGTACCTGCGAATGACAAGCCACAATGATTCTCAAAGGAGGGAATCAATGGAATGTTGTTCTTAAGTATGCTATCCACCGTGGGAAGTAGACATTTCGGGCGTTATCCCTAGTCAGAGCAAAAAAGCCTCTGCCGAAGGGTTAACGACTGAAACGTCCACTTGTCCCCTATCCCTGTGGTGATATTAAGGAACTACTCGCCTGTTACGCGCATGTATACATGTGCTGGATACGGTTTGCCCTCTGTGGATACCAATGGTGATATGAAGGAAACCACTCAGAGACTCTATTCTGTCGTCTGTCCTGTCCTCCTCGGACTGAAACACCTCAAGATGAAGATTGACGCTGGTGCCAGTGCAAACCACCTTTCCTTTCTGAACTATCAAACAGATGTATGGCCATCACTGGAAGACTCGCACCCATCCAGCCAGAACAAGGCTCACAGCATACAACAGTTCTGAGATCAGGTGCCCCAAGTGTATATGCATTATGTGCAGGTGCGAGGAATCAGTGGTCCAAAGAGAGATTCTATGTTGTGGGCATTCCTGGCCCAGCGATCGCTGGTTTACCCACATGCAAGAAGCTGAATGTGGTTACGATTCACACCGTCAGTTCACCATCAAACTCAACAGATCAAAAGTCAAACCCACCACCTCCACTGTCCCCACGACGACAGGATCAACGCTCATCACCACAAGTGATACCTCCCATGAGATCACACCTCACACATAGCAAACCAATTACCTCTATAGATGATGTCAAACGACAGTTTCCAAAGCAGTTTGACACACTGAGAAACTTCAAGATTACAGCTCATCTTTAAAATCAAGGAAGACGCCAAATGAAGCAGCGATGCTGCACACAAAGGCAACATAGATTTGAGGCCCAAGCTGAAAGCAGAGTTTCACAGGATGAAATAAGATTGTGTCATACGACACACCACACACCATACAGATTGGTGGAGCTCCCTCACTATAAGCATCAAGAAAGATGGTTCTTTGAGGCTATGTCTGGACCCCAAGCATCTCAACAACAGTACAAAAAGATGTCCACACAAGAAGGGCTCAACCCAGCATTCAGTAAGGCCAAAATATTCTCCAAGTTGGACACAAAAGTGGGTCATTCCGTGCCAACTCACCTACATTTCAAAAACCTCCCCATGTCACCTCCTCAGATTTTGCTGGAAAAATTCTTAAATGTAGATCTATATGGCTCCACCCACCATGCAAACGATTCGCTTTCAATGCCTCATAGTTAAAAAAAATATCTATCTCGAGAGACCTTTGAAATTTGGCTCTAAAAATGCCAAATGTGAAAACGCATTTTTTTCAACTTCAGGGGCTTACAATTTTATAATGGACTCCTCTAGAAAGTTAATATTGCAAATATTTACTAATTGGCATCCAAATTTTCAATTACGGCATCAGATAGTCTCTGGGATGCATATTTCTCACTCTATAGCAGTGGTTCTCAACATTTTTTTGACTACCACCCCCTTCTGCCCTCTTGGACCGGCCCAAATGCCCCCTTGTCCTATTGTTCGTGGTCGGACACCCAGTGGGAAATAGGATAGTCCGAATTTATGTAGATGGGAAGCAAAAATAACAGAAGCCAAATATTTTCTGAATAATATTTTACTTTATTTTTCTTTACTTTTCCTTTACTTTTCTATTTTATTTTGCACTACCTACAATGTTTCAGCAGAACAAGTCCAGGTGAGGAAAACTGGGAATCTGTTATCACAGGCCCAAATACCGTTAGTGTGAAGGGTGGGTCTGGTGACTCGTTGCGATATTACGAATATCTGGCTCCATCTCAGTGAGGTAGACATAGATCGCCCCTCTTGGTAATGTCAAGGCGGTTTCGATACTTGGTCAGCAGCACCATCACGGCGCTGAACCCTCTTTCAACGAGGTATGATGTAGGGAACGCCATCAGCAGCAGTTCTGCCTCTGTCCACATTGCGGGGTATTCGCCCCGCTCCAGAATCCAGAATTTGCCGTACTCATGCTGCGAGAATCTTGCCTTCGCCTCATCATCATTCCACAAGTTGATAATTTCGTCCTGTAATTCGCACTTCACATCTCGAATGTCACATTTGAATGGGTTGATCACCTATGCTGGCACCGATAGTTCTAGCATGTCTCTGAAACGCTGCTCCATATCTCCACAGATCTTCTCAAGGTGATTGCAATAAATGAGCAGCTCTTCATCAGAAACAGCAGTTTCCTTTGCCAACCCGGGAAAGTGGTACATATCTCTGCGGCCGAGGGTTTCCCTGTGCAGAGTCGCCTTGGTTACGAACGCGCCGATCACTCTATTTGCTTTAATCAGCGTCATATGGTCATTCTCCTGGCAAAGCTGATGAAACAGCCGATCATGCAGAGATGACACCTTGAGTTTATTCACTGCTTTGATTACTATTTGGAGTGATGTATGAAGTCTGGTGCTGAGAGCTTTTGCTACAAGATGCTGGCGGTGCAAGGCACAGTGAATGGTGAACACGGACGGTACCTGGTTCTTCAGAAGCGCAATAAAACCACACTGGTGGCCAACCATCGCTGGTGCCCCGTCCATCGCGCAAGTGAGAATGTTCTCCATCGGTATGTTCTTATCAGTAAAGTACTTCTCCAACGTTTGGAAGATGGAAGAACCCTTCGTATCGGTCTGGAGAGAGCGGACAATCAACAATTCTTCCACCATTTCCTGATCACGGATGAAGTGAACGTAGCAGAGTAACAGAGCTTCACTGTCACGCAAAGTGGACTCATCCAGCTGGATGGAGAAGTGCGAGCTTCTCAGCTCACAACACAGCTTATCTTCTACATCTGATGACATTTCATCAATCCACCTGGCCACGGAGTAATTTCTGAGCGCAATCGACGAAAGAACTGGATACGGATCCTGGCCCATAACAGTTTTTATCACATCCCCAACAGCCGGGTTGATCAACTGTTCGCCGATTGAATACGGTTTTCCAGATCTGGCGATGAGCAATGACAGCTTATACGACACTTCCAGTCCTTTATCCACAAGCTTTTGGCTGGCTTTGAACATTGTCGTTACCATGGATCGCTTCTCAAATTTCTGTTTCAGCAATTGGAAATAGCTGACCTCAGCGCGAGCCTTATCACTGTGCTTTTTACTCAGGTGCTCGCTCAGTCGAGATGGTTTCATTGCTTCATTGGACGGCATGATACCACACAACAAACACATCGGAACTGCGTGTTCATCAGGGATGGAATGAATCCATACTTGATGTATTCAACGGAATACTGACGACACTTTTTCTTTGAGGCCGACATATTGAAGCCGACCGGACGTGAAGCTTTTTTGAATCACGAAATCAATACGCCAAGATGTCAAAAGACTAATGGGTAATTCCATGGGAAAAGTTACCTGGTGGCTATTTTTTGAAAGTACATTTTTCATTAAACCATATATACGATATGACAGATCATGAATTGAAGTAATTGAATTTTTGCAATATTAGCTTCATCAAGCAGTGTCTGTATACATTGTGGTAGCATCTCCGGACGTTTATTAATAAACGTCCGGAGATGTTACGTCCGTTACGCTCAGTTGTTACGTCCGTTACATTACATTTGCCATGGTACTGCCTACTCGGTATCATTATTTCCTCAAATAAATACTGGGAATACAATGATGTACCTATACCAAGCTGCTATACCAGATTTAGTCTTCTGTCGTAGAACACTTCACACAAATTTGTGAGCAAAACGATAATCATGCTAAAGCGGGTATTTTGACGGTTACGTCCGTTACGAAGATTCATCATACCGTAGCACTCAGGCAAAAATTCTTAATCTCATATAATTACCATTTCCTGGCACCTTTGTGTTGACTGCACAAAATAAACTAATACATTTGGTACGATAACCTTGTTCTTCATGAAATATTTTTGAGGACTGCCAATAAGTTCTGTCTGAATGTTACATCCGTTACGGCGGAATTAACCTAACACCAGTGATAAGGCCAAACAATAATTATATATTTCCGGTCTCTGGTCAGCGAGCGCATCGATTTTCACACTGCGTGTCAAAAAAAAATGTCTTCACATTTCCATCGGTAGCTACAACAGCGCGCGCCTAAAACACAATGCCGCGCCGCCTCAGTACTCGCGCCTCGCTGGGAATTGCGTTGCCGGATCATAACACATGTATATGGTATTCACATCATGTGTGTATTAAAAAAAACACTGACTTGCATTGTTGGTAAAGAAGTCTGTAATATGCTTGAAGAACTTCACGATTTTCAGAATAAATACATTTTAAAATGTGTTCATTATTTACAAAAAGGCCTACCTGTCCCATTGCCTGTCTTTAATTTCTCTCTGGATGGCGCCACGGCAAACGAGGAGGACCGCAACGGGCATTGTATGGCCAATTTGCCGAATGGCGCCAGGTAACCTGTTCAGACTGCAGGAAGCCCAATGAGCGCTCCTAATCACCGCTGCTCCTCTAAATCGCCAGTGCCCCCCAAATCATTGCCAGTGCCCCCCTACCACTCGTGGAGTCTGGAGTGCCCCCCTGAAAGTTCCCAGCGTCCACTGGGGGGGGGGCGGTAGGGACCATTTTGAGAACCACTACTCTTTTGGAAGCTAAAAATTGCTTTTGAGCCAAAACGAGCTAAAATAAGGTGAAACTATAGTAGCCCTCATGAAAATATGGAACAACTTCGAATTTTTTCCTCATAACACAGTGATTATAGGGTCATTATCTATCCATAGATACATTTTTGTTGGGATAATACAGTTGGGTGATTAATTATAAAAGTTTTGACATAAGCCCTTGCCTCTGAGGGCTCTAAAATGGACCAATTTTGTCCCCTGGTTTGACCATGTGGCTAGGGGTTGAGGATCTTCATTTTTTTTCTAAAGATTGCTTCATATAAGATGTGTCTACTGACCGAATAATTTTATCTAATGCCGATGGCTTCATGTTAAAATAAATTTTTATTTACATGCACGTTTTTTTATAATTATTCACTTTTTTCATATTCATGAGCTTATAAATCTGAAACTGAACACTCGAGCAAAGTGATACTGCAGACATTCATAAACTGGCATATGAAATTTAAGGATCTGTTATCAGAATGCCTGATAAATGCATATGTTTCTATCTGTAGGAAGTTGAAAATGCCACTTTGACCAAAAATGGTAAATATTCTCATGGCCTCCAGAAAAAAAGAAAGATCAATGCTGGGTGCCATGACTCGACATTCTTTGTGTGGTTGAGGCCCCTGACATAAAATCTGGTGGACGTCGGTACCAACTGTCACAGCATGACTTTAAGTATGTTCAAGACCTGTTTTCTAAGATGTAAAATTCTGTGCCTCTGAGTCCTAGATAATCATGATAATGAATGTCATAAAAGATGAAAGGTCATTAAAGAGTTTTCTAAGGTATAAAAATTACTAATATTCATTGTCTCTGTACATCTGTAAATAAAAAAGATGCTACTCAACTAATCAAATTTGTTCTAATTTATAATGTGCAATCACTTACGAAAGTAATCATTAGCATGTATTTATGAATAACGTCTGTTACGAAGATGAAGATTAATTATATGAGATTAATAATTTTTGCCTGAGTGCTATGGGATGATGAATGTTATTGAATACGAATAACATTAGCATGTATTTATGAATAAATAAATAACATCCTTATCACTAATGTCTAATAAGAAGCATAATTTAGCCTAATGCGCACCCCTGCAAGTTCACCTTGTTTTGTACCAAGTGGGCCAAATTGCCATATTTGGCTTCCAAGAGACATTCTGATGCCACAATCTGAAATTTTGTATACCAGTTTATAAAATTCTGCAGTAACTCTTTCCTGGATAGTTCCATTTAAGATTTATAAACTTCTGAATATGAAAAAAGTGAATAATTATAAATAAAAAAAACGTGCATGTAAATAAAAATTTATTTTACTATGAAGCCATGGGCGTTCGATAAAAATATTCGGTCAGTCGACACAACTTATATGAGGCAATCTTTCGAAAAAAAATGAAGATCCTAAACCCCAAGCCACATGGTCAAACCAGGGGACAAAATTGGTCCATTTTAGAGCCCTCGGAGACAAGGGCTTATGTCAAAACTTTTATAATTCATCACCTAACTGTATTATCCCAACAAAAATGTATTTATGGATAGATAATGACCCTATAATCACTGTGTTATGAGGAAAAAATTCCAAGTGGTTCCATATTTTCAGGAGGGCTCCTATAGTTTCACCTTATTTTAGCTCGTTTTGGCCAAAAAGCCATTTTTAGCTACCTATAGAGTGAGAAATATGCATCCCAGAAGCTATCTGACGCCACAATTGAAAATTTTGGATGCTAATTAGTAAATATTTGCAATATTAGTTTTTTAGAGGAGTCCATTATAAAATTATAAGCCACTTAAGTTGGAAAAAAATGCGTTTTTCACATTTGGCATTTTTAGAGCCAAATTTCAAAGGTCTCTAGAGATAGATATTGTGACGTCCACGGGACTGAACAGTCCCGCCAACGTAGAATGAGCCGAAACGATGGAGGCGGTTTATTTATCTATAACCCAAAGATGGCGGTTCTAATCGCTCTACCGCAAACGGGACGAGGAAGGTGGCACGAGTCGCTTTTCACTGAGTTGATAACGTTTATTTTCTCTAACCAGAAATAACAAGACTCGGCAAGAAGAGGGATCCAGGGCGATTCGACGGGATGGTGGTGTGGGTTCGGTCGTGGGGAAAACACAAACAATTCCAATGGATATACCAATATCAAACCGTCTAAGGCGCCAGGTACACACACACACACACACACACACACACACACACACACACACACACACACACACACACACACACACACACACACACACACACACACACACACACACACACACACACACACACACACACACAAACACGTAGCTGGTCCTGGTGGTCAGGCTGGCCCGTGGTGCACAAGCAACAGTCCCTGGATTGGCGCCGGACGAGCTGGCGTTACGCTCGTCAGGGGCAGGAGACACCGTGACACTGTCGACTTCTTGGTCTTGGCCCAAGTCCGCTCACAGCCGCCAGGGAACCAGTTCTGGCGCCAAGTTGCGAGCAGGAGAGGGAGGCAGGTCCGCCCGCCATTCGACCCCGTACTCCGAGCCAGCAGAACCCCAGAGCCAACCAAGGTGAGGCACGAGGCTCAGGAAGGCCTCGAGACACGGTGAAAACCAGGCTCGAATCAGCGCAACAACACAGCACGTTCCCAGCACAACAACCTCCACCAAAACGGTTTTTCTGTCCCGATCTTCTTCCTCTTCCTTTTCGACCCCGAACAGAACCTTTTTATCCTCCCGTCCTCGTCACTTCCAATCGAGCCGTTTTATTGGCCCTGCGCCGTCGCCTTCCGCCAATCGTGATCACGGGGCGGAGCCATCCGCAGCACTGTCCTGTGACGTCACGGCAAGCCTCCAGGGACTACTAAAAGGGATTTACGCAGACACACTTACCCTATCCCGTGTCCCTATCTAATTACGTGACAATTATCATTTCCCCCTTGAAGAAATGGACATTTACTAGACAACTTATCACCACTGAATTGCTACTTATTACATCGAGATCCTGGTACACTCGAACAGCATGGCATACCTAATTAAACATCCTAATTACCCTTTGAATGCATACCCCCCCTCAAACGTAACACTGCCCCCTCCTCTGGTACCGCAGCTCCTGCAAGGTACATCACAGGCGCTACCATACCAGCCTTAACACTTACTGACTCACACCTAATTAACCTAACAAAGTGGGTTAATAGGAGGGGCAATGGGCAGCGAGTCGCAGCTAACTTACCTATCCTGCTTAATGTACTACCCCCTTATGGCCTTATCCTCGCCTAAACAATCATTCATTTTTTATTTTTTTATTTTTTATTTTATTTTATCACTTGAGAGCACTGAGCGAAGTTGCACTCCATCCTCTGGATCATCGCTCTTGCCCAACACTCTTCCAGTGATCTGGGGAGGGGAAACAAAATGTTCCACAAAAAAAAAAGACAACACTTATACTTTACATTCCTACTCTAAGCCTTAACGACACTATTCACAGAATATTTACACTTGACCGTGTCCCCCAGTGGATGCTAATAGACCCAGCGTTACCTGGGGAGCCAATTTTCAAATTTGCTTGCCCCAAAATTATGCGGACATCATGCCCTTGCTGCACATGTCAAGTTGTGCGGGATCGAGTGGGACTCACACATCTTCACAACACTCACACCATGGTCATCATTACATTTCTAGGTCATGGTCCCCATTACATTTCTAGGTCATGGTCCCCATTTTAATGATGCAGGCTGAATCCCGTCATGGCCGTGGGGTGGGTTACCACAAGATAATGGGGGCATCTCAGGTGCAACCATGCCCACAGGTAAGCTTTAGTCCAACCCGGACGTTTCTCCACCCCCGCTCCCTTTGATTCCCACCCCCCTGGTAGCCATCAGCTCTAACCCCGTACAACACACTGGAAGGGGTCTCACTGGCTCCTCTGGCCTTCCTGGGTCGCCAAGGTCCTACCCGCCTTGGTCGCCCAACCAGACCCTCTCCCAGTTGCCTCCAGACACTGTCACCGTTAGCCACCAGGGGTGAATCTCCTTGAAGGGGTTCGCAATTCCCGCTCACCGTGAGCTTCAGCAATCCATGCGGACAAGCACATCATCCCCACCCACAAAACTCACATGACTCCCCCACCCCATTGGCCTTACATGTGACACCTGCATTTCTAACACTTCACCGACCATGACCTTCCATGTTACCACACCATGTCCAATAAAAAAATCAATGTGTGCACCATACATTTCACTTCTTAACTTGAAACAACTCACACAGCACTTCTCACCTGATCCACGCACCAGCCATTGGACAGCCACTTGTGCCCGCTTTGTTACCAATTACCCACTGTCCCTATTGTCACTCTAAAACCCAGCAGAACTTACAAACACATGCCAATTTTCCCACAATTCACTTTTTTCACCAAGGGAGGGCACTTCGCCACAATCTCAGCAGCCGAGCATGGCCGTATATGCTCAGCCCAATCTAGTCTCCCCGACCCCCGACAGTGATCTCCGGACCCGACCTATGAAAGGGCATCTCGGATAGACCTGGCGGTTCAGCAGGAGGATTCACCCTCTCCGAGTTTAAAAGTCTATTGGAGGGTCCCTCCATTGCCGGGTACCGGCAATATCGTTGCATGTGTCCTCTTCGCCCGCACCGGAAACAACTCCCCATAAAAGGCCCCTGTGAGTATCGGTTAAATGTCTCTTCCGGTTCCGGACCCCCTCGGCCATAATCGAATTGCTCTATTGGCTGGGCTGGACCCCGCCGCTTTGGCGCACTAACTACCGGATTACCCTTTATCAAACTCGACAGTTTCTGGCAAATTTCATGAAACATTTGGGTAATGCCAATTTCTCCCAGCCCCCTCCCTGATCCTGGATCTCCGCCTGTCGGATCGTCACCGATGGCCTCTCTGGAACCCGACCCGGCCGACTCCACGAGGCCAGCCTGGCCGCGCACTCGGCCGCTCGGTGAACGGTGGGTGGATCCTGCAACTCCACTCGCGCTCGGACCTCAGGGTCAGGAAGAGCAGCTAAAAATTTCTCTTGTGCCAGTCTGTCCCATGCCTCCACTGTAAGGTCCCGATACGCGATCCTGACTGATTGGTAAATGTCCTGTGCCAGCTCCTGCACTGTCTCACCCGGCTTTAATCTGCGGTGCTGGAGCTGGGCCCGCACCAGATCACAGTTCGCTGCAAACCCAAACCGACGGCTCAACGCCTCGCAAATGTGGGAGCTGGTCAACATCCCCTCCGCGATCACGTTTAACACATCTGCGGCTGGTCCCCACAACGTTGCCACCAAATTCCCTGTACGTTCCCGCTCATTCCACCCGTTTAGTCGGGAAATACACTCAAATTGCGTCAGAAAAGCTTCAACGCTCCCTGACCCGTCAAAATTTACCAGGGGGATCACGTTTACGGTGGCCGGCTTCTCAGTTTCTCCCTTGTCCGAATCCAGCCCAGGGATCAAACACCCTTGTGGCTGCGTATCCAATTTCGGAGCCCACTGTGGCCAAAGATGTTTTGTGGTGAGGGTCTCATGGGTCAATTTTGCCTCCTGTTCCAAAAGTTGAATGGACCGATTCACCTCTTCCCGCAGGATCTTCTGGGCCCGCACAACCTCCTCCAAGGCTCCGTCGCGAGTTTGTAGCTGCTCCTCAACCAACCCAGACACTCTACTTACAAAAGACGGCTCTACCAGGCCTTTATCCAAGACTTCATCTTGGCTCATAATTTTATCTTGTTCGTCCAAACGAGCCTCCAATCCTTTTACCTCCTCCGCCAAATTCATCCCTTGCTTCCTCAGCTCTCCCCACTCTTCTACTTGCAGCTGCATATGAGCATCCACACAGGCACGATGACGTTTCAGGCTTTCATCCACTTTATCAACCCGAATGTTCGTTGCATCAATTTTATCTACCAATTTTTCTCGTATATTTTCCCCCTCCAATGTAATTTCTATCTTTGTTTCCTCCAATCTATCCTCGAATTTACTTTGTATTTCCCCCAATTGAACATCCATACACTCCTGCATCTCAGTTTTCATTTTCTCCATCTCTTCCCCCAATTCATGTCTCATTAAATCAATCCGTGCACCCAACTGTTCCCCCATTACCCCCAATTGATCTGTCATTTCTGCCCTCTGTGCCGTCATGTCTGCCCTCTGTGTCACGAATTGATTTGCTATTTGTGCCGTCATTTCTGCCCTCTGTGTCACGAATTGATTTGCTATTTGTGCTGTCATGTCTGCTATTAAACGTTCCAACATTGTCTGGATCGTCATCGCACCGGTTTCCGGCGCTGCCGGCCCTGCTACGGGCGATGAAGCACGGTCCACGCTCGGAATGGGGGAGGTTCCAACCCTACCCCCGTCTCTCCCTCCTTCCCCCGACTCGCTGCCAGACACGTGGCCTTCCTCCTCAAACATCTGCACATCCGCCATGGTGCAGAAGTCCCGTTTGCCGCCAATTAAATTTAATTTGAAAAATCCCGCCAAAATTTTCCCGCGCTTTTCTGTAGTAATTTTATATTCCGATTCGTGGCGAGATTTCAGTTCTGGTATATTCTCCCGATACCAAATATAATTTAGAGGGGTTCGAACATCCAACACCCTGACACCAATGTGACGTCCACGGGACTGAACAGTCCCGCCAACGTAGAATGAGCCGAAACGATGGAGGCGGTTTATTTATCTATAACCCAAAGATGGCAGTTCTAATCGCTCTACCGCAAACGGGATGAGGAAGGTGGGACGAATCGCTTTTCACTGAGTTGATAACGTTTATTTTCTCCAACCAGAAATAACAAGACTCGGCAAGAAGAGGGATCCGGGGCGATTTGACGGGATGGTGGTGTGGGTTCGGGCGTGGGGAAAACACAAACAATTCCAATGGATATACCAATATCAAACCCTCTAAGGCGCCAGGTACACACACACACACACACACACACACACACACACACACACACACACACACACACACACACACACACACACACACACACACACACACGTAGCTGGTCCTGGTGGTCAGGCTGGCCCATGGTGCACACGCAACAGTCCCTGGATTGGCGCCGGACGAGCTGGGGTTGCGCTCGTCAGGGACAGGAGACACCGTGATACTGTCGACCTCCTGGTCTTGGCCCAAGTCCGCTCACAGCCGCCAGGGAACCAGTTCTGGCGCCAAGTTGCGAGCAGGAGAGGGAGGCAGGTCCGCCCGCCGTTCGACCCCGTACTCTGAGCCAGCAGAACCCCAGAGCCAACCAAGGTGAGGCACGAGGCTCAGGAAGGCCTCGAGACACGATGAAAACCAGGCTCGAATCAGCGCAACAACACAGCACGCTCCCAGCACAACAACCTCCACCAAAACGGTTTTTCTGTCCCGATCTTCTTCCTCTTCCTTTTCGACCCCGAACAGAACCTTTTTATCCTCCCGTCCTCGTCACTTCCAATCGAGCCGTTTTATTGGCCCTGCGCCGTCGCCTTCCGCCAATCGTGATCACGGGGCGGAGCCATCCGCAGCACTGTCCTGTGACATCACGGCCAGCCTCCAGGGACTACTAAAAGGGGTTTACGCAGACACCCTTACCCTATCCCGTGTCCCTATCTAATTACGTGGCAATTATCATTTCCCCTTGAAGAAATGGACATTTACTAGACAACTTATCACCACTGAATTGCTACTTATTACATCGAGATCCTGGTAAACTCGAACAGCATGGCATATCTAATTAAACATCCTAATTACCCTTTGAATGCATACCCCCCTCAAACGTAACAATATTTTTTAAACTATGAGGAATTGAAAGCTAATCTTTTGCATGGTGTGTAGAGCCATTTTGATCTACATTTAAGAAATTTTCCAGCAAAATCTGAGGAGATGACCTGGGGACCCTTAGGTGAGTTGGCACGGAATGACCCCACACGGGTTACTGGTTAGTTCACGTAGATGAAGAATCATGGGAGCCGCCAACCTTTCGCACACCATTTTGGAGATATCGTTTTCAGCGACTTCTCTTCAGACTACGAGTCAGGACATCTTCCAGCAGGATATGGATGACATCATCGAGCAAGTTCCTGGGAGCATGACTATTGCCGACGATATATTGGCAGAAGAAATTGTGAAAACTGTTTCATTGTTTCTCTGTTGGAAAAGTTGAAGTTAACTTCTAACTGGATAATCACTTCACTTCTTCAAGTACACTCCAGTAATTATGGAGCAAATTGTGGATTTGACATTTTGCACATTACTTCAATTCAACTGACTCCACAACCTTCACAAACATTCTTCTTGAACTGAACTTTTATGAGTACAGTGTCACCTTTAATATCTCAACAGGGGGAATGTGGACGTTAATCTTTAAAATGGACGCATTCCGTGGACCATTTTTGCACCCAACTTCCGGAAAAAAAACATTCCATAAACCCTTAACATGACGAGAAAGGGTCCAGCAAAGAGCTCCGTCATTCCATCAGTTTGGATGTGACAATTGACGTGATGAAGTGCATTGAGTCAGGTGAGCGCGCAGTGGACACTGGCCATCGGCCACAGTGAGAGGGCATCAACTCGAACATCAAGCATCGACTCTCCACCACCAATGCTCTACCCATCCGAAGAGACATCTTCAGATGACGAAGCAGGCAAGCCTGCATCTCCATCCTTGAAACCAACCCCGACACTTCACACCCGCACCATTCCCGTCCCGACAAGCAATCTCGGCCCTACATTTGGATGAGTACTGAGTACATCCCCCCCCCCCCGCCCCCCGTAACTGTTCATATAATTGTCCATTTGTGTATTTAATATGTCATTAAGTGAGAGGTTAAAGTTATGTTGGGGTGAGAAAAAATGTGCACTGATCACGCAACCCCCCCCATGTGATCCCCCCCCCCCATTATAACGACATCAATGTGAATATCACGTCTGATCAACGTAGCGCTTTCTCGGAAGTATCTACGACGTTAAGTGGAAACTTACTGTATATGTGCAGCATACAGTTTGCCCTCTTCCTGTATACCAATGGTGATATTAGGTAACCCACTCAGAGACTCTCTTCTGCCATTGTCTATTGATATTATATCCACCTTAAGATGCATCACTTCAATCCCCATAGTGGTTAAAAAATCCCAATCAACATTCCATCGATTCAATCCATTCTACCTGCACCATCCATCATTCTACCTGCACTATCCATCATTCTACCTGCCCTATCCACCATTATACCTGCCCTATCCACCATTATACCTGCCCTATCCATCATTCTACCTGCCCTATCCATCATTCTACCTGCCCCATCCATCATTTTACTTGTCCTATCCATTCTACTTGCCCTATCCATCATTCTACTTGCCCTATCCATTATTCTACCTGCCCTATCAATCATGCTACCTGCCCTATCCATCATTCTACCTGCCCTATCCATCATTCTACTTGCCCTATCCATCATTCGAAATGCCCTATCAATCATGCTACCTGCCCTATCCATCATTCTACCTGCCCTATCCATCATTCTACCTGCCATAACCATCATTCTACCTGCCATAACCATCATTCTACCTGCCCTATCCATCATTCTACCTGCCATAACCATCATTCTACCTGCCCTATCCATCATTCTACCTGCCCTATCCATCATTCTACTTGCCCTATCCATCATTCGAAATGCCCTATCAATCATGCTACCTGCCCTATCCATCATTCTACCTGCCCTATCCATCATTCTACCTGCCATAACCATCATTCTACCTGCCCTATCCATCATTCTACCTGCCCTATCCATCATTCTACCTGTCCTCTCCATCATGCTACCTGTCCTATCCATCATGCTACTTGTCCTATCCATCATGCTACTTGTCCGCCGACACAGGATCTTGCTTTTGTCTCTGTGTGAGCAGGATGTGTCTGTGTTAAGATTGGCTTTTTCATCGATACTATCCCGTTGGACAGACAAGGCAGCTGCTCCTGACCTTTACATAGTTCCGGGTTAAAGTGTAACCCCAGCTCGAACCGAAGCAGCCATCTGGCACAGCAGCAGCTGGACTCATTGCCCCATAAGGAAGGGATAAAGCCTGCTGTCCGACATGCTCGCTCTCCTTTGTCGATGTTCCACATCCTTGAGGTGGGTAACCTTGACAAGTTTCAAATTCCCTGTCCACGTAAAAGTCAGGCTTAACTATTCATTCCCCTTAACTGCAGGAACTGCTAATCTGTCAACAGCAAAAGCGTCACGTGACGTTCCACTGGCAAGACAACAGCAGCAATCGATCAACTGTTCATTCTCAAGTTTATTTATTTTTTTCCAACCATCTGCTCAATCGGACAGCAGGACGCCCTGAGCCAACCACGCAGCTTGTAGCCTGCTAAGCCAAAAATGATAATTTTCAATTACTTTTACAGCTGGAGAAGAGCCCACGAGGTTAAGGACAATTTCACGGCAAAAGGAGTGGAACCCGACAGGTGTTCGCCACATTGGCATGGTCCGATCGTGTACCTGATGTCATCCTCGTTGGCAAAGATGATCACGGCACGGGCGTTGACGTGTTTCAGGAGGCGACGGATGATCCAGTCAAAAATGCCTGCTTTTGGCTCACGTGGGATCTTGAGAGATTCGGCAACGCACACGCCACCTGTGGGGGGGGGGGGGGGGGGGGGAGATACGTGCCATGCCTCAATCACCTGAGATAAGCAAAACAGGTAGAACACGCGTCACCGTACACACCGATCGGGTTCCCATCGTGTGACTGCCTTTTTGGCTGCTGGTTGCATCATTGTGGTTAGGGGCGCAGCTGTGCCACTGATGCAGTGCCCCTATTACCAGTATACTGGTGCTCCTTTCGCCGACCTCGGAAGGATGGCAGGCTGAGTCAACCCCTTGGTGTTAATTCAGTGGCCAACGGGACTCGAACTCAGGACCCTAGGATCCCAGGCCACCACCCCAACAGCTAAGCCAACACCAGGCTTACTGACCAGGTAAGAGGAACAGCAGCACGTGTGCAACAAAAGTAGCCAATCACAGGCGGTTTCACAAGTGATGATTTCCCAATTAGCCAATCACAATTAAGTTTTCTGAATAAATCACCCACAAATTCACCTTGGGACGGTACACATTCACCAATTTTCTCATGACATTTTGATTGCTGCTTTGATTAAAACAATATCAGCTTTCTGGGGGGGGGGGAATAATTAAATTATGATTAAACATTCATTGTAGTGATCATGATCATAAACTCAACATTTGTAGTGAGTGTGGGGAACCGCTTGTAACAAATGAAAATACCTGTATATCATCCATTTACATAAAATGTGATGAGATGAACAGCAGAATGGAATGTGTTCAGTTACCAAGCAGCAAGCTCGCGCTTGCCAAGCTAACCGTCTCTTATCAACAGTTTCTCAAGGAGTGCTGAAGCCACTGAACGAGCGATCTCCAAGAAAGTTGGATTTCAAACTGAACACACCCCTCGAATGTTATAACGAGGTGGAGCCTGCACACCATATTAGCTCATCGCCCAATCACACAACAAAGCCCTTTCAATGCACCGCCCACATTTCCTCGGGGAAGTGCATTAACGCCTGCGCATGGTATCGCTTGCTTACTCCCCATGGATGATTTACTTTGTCCCTGGGAAGTAGGACGACATGAGTCGGCCGTGGCCGTGGCCTTGTAGTTAATCAACTGAACTCCTTGTGTTTTCACTTTTGTCCACCGAAGGAGAGATTCGCCATCAATCCGAGTCGAGGAGTCATGGAGCACCTACTTCTTCGTCCGTGTGCTCTTTTGACCTGACGGTGTACGTGTGTGCGTGCGCGAGCGTGGGTGACCGCGACCTTTCGGCGAAATTGACAGCTGGTTTCGAATTTCCCCGCACGCACTTCATTTCATTTCAAGATGTCACGCCTAGCGATTTCAAAATGAAAAGGTGGTAAATAACATGACGCTTGGTATTTTTTCGACATGTCCCGGTGGTTCCAACATATTGCATAAAGGCCCAGCAAAGTTCACCCATCGCAAGTCGCTGAACTACTGCAACACAATCGTGTGAACAATCATTTGTGTAAACGAGCTTTTCCATCAGACAGCCATCATGCCAGCCCATCTCAATGTCACTATTCTTTTCTGCTGCAGGACAAACCAGCTTGCAGCAAATCCATTTTGTTCCCAATTATAGATTTATCATGTTGTCGGACACCAGTCTGTCGTGACACGTTCGGAACAATCCACTTCTCAGACTTCTTTCTTGTGTTTGGCTCTGCAACGTGCGCTGTCCGGTTCACTGCTCTCTTCCCAAAGGCCGACGCAACATCAGTCTTTGCGTGTAACGGTAACTCCATATTTTACCTTATTCCAAGATAAACGTGTAAACGTTGATGAGAGATTAAAAAAAAACAAAACATAAACAACTACAATGGCACTCGGTTCGAGGGCAAACCTCCGCCAGCCTCAACAGTTTACGTATCGTATCCCACTGTTAGTCTGGATCTGAATGCAAACATTAACCAAAATCGAATTGGCTTGATCTTGTCACTTACCCAAATCATCCACCAATTTTTGTCATAATCCGTCCACAAATTTTTGAGATATCATGCCACGTATTGATTTTGGCCCGATCTCTCAATGATGAAGAATCACTTAGAAAATTATAGTATTCGGACCCGGATCTTCACCAAAATCGAATCGATTCTTCCTTGTCACACACCCAACCTGCCCACCAAGTTTCGTCTGAATACGTCCATAACGTTTTGAGATATCATGCTCACAGACAGACAGACAGACAGACAGACAGACAGACAGACAGACTGGGGTAAAAACATAACCTCCATCCACCTTCGGTGGTGGAGGTGATATTTGTTCCCTTGCAGGAAGGTCAACACTGGAGGAGGCTGTTCAACCAATCACAGCCCGTACTAAAGTTGCTCGTCGGTGCTCTTTCCTTTTAAAATGTGGAGCATCATACAACGAAGCAGCACGTACCATTTTTAAAGTCTTTGGTATGATTTGGCCGTGGTTCGAACGACTGATCTCCCAGACCCGGAGTAGACACTCCACCTGTTACACCACAGACTTTGGTTTAAAACAAAACAACAAAAACAAAAATGACTTCCAATACCAGGGATCGAACCCAGGAATCCTAACTACTCGACCACATGGAATTTCTAGAATTTCGAATTTCTTCTCTAAAAGAGGTTGTGTTAACTAACAGTGCCTTTTGATATTTAATGCACTACGGTATTGTAACGTTTATCAAACAGTACAGGTACTTATGACAACTCTAAGGGCATGAAGGATAGCCTAGAGATATGGACACTCACATCTGAGTGATCTATAGCCTGGGTTCAAATATCCACTCAGCTTGGTGTTTTGCATGCAGGACGAGGAATCGATGCATGCGCCATCCACCAGAAGGACGTTAAGCTGGAGGACCTGCCTATTAGCACTGGCCGTTGGTTGTTGGTGGACGTTAAATAGCTCACGGTGGATCTATCTTACAAAGAATCGGTGAGTTATCCTGAGTAGCACCCTGAACAAATTACAAATTCCTGCCCAAATAAACTTGTCAAGCGTCAGGCCTGGCCGGCTGGTCTGTTTAAGACTTGTGCCAAAAACGTTCCGAGAGAGCGAGATTGGCACACGGTCAAAGTCAGACACAAAGTGGGGTGAAGAGGAAACAGCACGAGATTGTTGGATGCAGCGCGACACAAGGAGAGGAGCTTCAGCTGAAATGGGCAGAGTGATGAGAAAATATTCATTGGTGTCAACGAAGAACAGGATCAGTCCCAGAATGCCACCTTGAGGGATGCCGCCTGTTAGAAGTAGAGCATCGACAATAATGCCATCCAAAGCAACAGGCTGCCTTGTGAGAGGATACAGGAAATCTCATAGCCAGTCTCGGAGGGGACTATGGATACCATTAGTTGGCAGTTGGGAAAGCAAGGCTGTTGTGATCGACGGAATCAGAGGTGCAGATGTATCCACTAAGATGGCCCTGAACTCTTGTTCGAGATTGATTGAGATCACGGACATCCTTCCTCTGTTGACGCAGAAGCAGTATCTCCCGGGTAAAGATACCTTGGGGGAAACTAGATTGATGATCGGAGAATAACTTTGAAAAATACACGAGTATTGAAGTTTGCGGCGATGATCGATTCCGTGACTGTTTATGATGGAGAGAAGTCTGACTGGACTATAGTTGAGAGATTCCATTTTGAAATGAAGGACAAGATCAGGTAAAGAAAGCTCGTGGATGAGTAGCCTTGAAAAAAACATCAGTGTGGGTTTAGGTGATGTGGTGAGTTATGAAAGGGAAAATACAAAAGTCTGATGTTGGCTTAGCGGTTAGGGTGGCTTGGTTGGGATCTTGGGGTCCTGAGTTTGAGCCCCTGTCAGCTATTGAATTAACACCAGGTGGGGTTGACTCAGCCTGTCATCCTTCTGAGGTCGGTAAAATGAGTACCAGTGTACTTATAATGGGGGAACTGCATCAGCGACACAGATACGCCCTCAGCCAATGATGCTCCCCACAGTCTCGTGCTGCACATGCAGGAAGGAGGAGGAGAGAACATACATATTATGCTTCTGATGCAGTGCCCCCTCTGTAGGTTCGGGCAGAAATTTGGAATTTGGCCATGATGGCAGCGATAGCTCCCCGACTCTTCACAAAGGACACCATTGGATCTTTAACGTCCACAAATGAATGCTGGCAGATGGTCCGCCTGGTTTAGTGTTCATCCGAGAGACGGTACACACATTGATGCATCGCCTGCCAGGATGTAGATACCAGACAGTAGGATGACAATTTTTGCTGAGTTGAGATTCGAATCCTGGCGAGACAGCTTAGAGGAGAGTGTGTATATCTCTAGGTTATCCTACGATCAGAGCATCCAGGTGGACATTTGAGCTGAAAAAAAAACACACACATGAAAGCAAACTGCACCAAAGTTCACGGCAGGATAATGAAGTGTGCCAATCAGACTCTCCAGCAAAGACAAAGATGCACCGTATGGAATGGAGCACCGGTCTTAGTCATGAAGACAAGCGTCATTCTACGACGTCGGCAGAACGATGGACGGAATCAAGAGAATGTCGATGAAAGAATGCCAACCGTCCTTGCTTCCCATGGTGGTTCGCGTGCTTCAATCAACGTTCTGTTGGTTCCAACTGTGGAGGCAATGTAGTTGAGGGAAGCGATAACCTGCGTTCGTGAAAGTTGTCGAAACGACTGACTGTACATCCTTTGTAAAATAAATATGGGAAGGCTACAGTTCAGGAGGCATGCTTGGGTGTTTGGAAGTTCAGTGTTGATCTTGGAAACCTGTTTTTGCATCTTGTATCACATGGTTGATCATAGTAAAATATAAGTTAATAAACCTATGTGGATATCTTGGTGCAGTTTGCTCTGAGCTTCATGAAGGTTTCGTCAAGAAAGACTTCATGGCAAACAAAATAACAAAGAATAAATAATCACAACTGGCCTTTTTTTTCGATCGGATGCAGTGTATGTAATGTCCATCATGACCCCGTGTTGGGCCGGCAGGATGGCCTCGACGTACGCTACGCACACTCGCCTCTCGGCTGTCTTGCCTGGGTTTGAACACCGAACTAGTTATAAACTGTCATCCTAGAGTTTCACAGGTAGGGTGATTCATCAATGTGTGTGCCGTCCCTCGGTTGGATGTTAAACTGGGCATCTCGTTTGCTAGCATTAGTTGATGGACGTTAAAGATCCCATGGTATCCTTCGCGAGGAGTCGCACGAAGAGGGACAGCCGCACTCCTAGCAAAGATGCAAACCAGCAGCTACAAGCTGCACATGTAACGATGATGATGACGACATTCTTCACAAGCGAAAGAATAGATGAGGTGCATTCACCACAAGCAGACTCGCCCAATATAGCCACTAACATTTCTCTTTGGATGGTGAGAGACCTGTGAGTCTAAATGGACCACGAGGTGAACTTGATGTCAAGCTCTTGTATGTCGGAGGACAGACAATGGTTACAATCTTTATGGATTGATGGCAGGTCCCCATTATTGAGGTTAGGTTTTCAGATAGACAAGGGAAGGTGCTTTCTGGCAATTGCTTCACTGCATGAAATAGTTGCACCAGGAATGGGTTGTTGGGTGGGCTAGCTGGAGGCATGAAGGCTTGATCCGATGAAGGATAGAGAGTAGAGTATTGAGAAATGAGTCACAAGCACTGCTTAGGTCCTGAAATGATGAGATAGCAGGCCAATCAGGGGAAAATATGGTGGCCAGCAGTCCAGACCAATCTCCCTGATTCAACTTTCTGACATGACAGTAAGACTTCAAGATTACATGATATGAGAAGCCAATGGGAACTTACGGGAGAGCAAGAAAGGACGGAGGGGAAGTTGGACATGATCAGGTCAAGCAGAAAGTTGGAGCCATTCAGGGTAATATGGACTGGGTCTCCAACTGATTGGTTAAGGTCTGAAGTGTTGTAAAATCCCTTTCACAGCAATACCATGGGCAGTAGTTTGAGGACCGATTCCAAGCCAGCTGGAATGGAGTCAGTTAACGACAGCACAGATGAGGAAAAGATATCTCGGGGTATGAAGATAGGAGGGAGTCGAAGTTGGTTGTGAAGGACTGCTACACAGGGTCATCATAGTTAACAGGGCGGTAGATCATGCTGATATAAGACAAGACATTGCTGCGGAGAGGGGAACGTATCCAGCTGTATATTTAAAAAAGCATTGGAATGGGATTGGACTTGGGGGATGTGGGGGTGCTATGGGAAAGGGAGTTCCTGACAGTCTGCATATCAATATGCGCACATCCATTTTTATTATTTATTTATTTATTTTAGATACATAGTCCCGAGGCTCGTGGAAGAGCTACAATTAGTACAATGAATGGAGCAGGACACAACGGGACAAAAGGAACAGTTGGGAGAAGGGGGGGGGGGGAAACACCAACACCAAGGTTGAAGGCCATGCAAGATAGACTTGTACAAGCAATGGGTGTGGGGAGGAATGAGGTGCAGGAAAAGATGCATAGGGTAGAGAAGATGGATACAGAAGGAAACTCTCAGGAGGGAAAACTAGAAATTTGGAAGGAGTAAAGGATTGGGGTGAGGTTGGGGGGGGGAGGGGGATGAGGGTAGAAAACATCATGGTTTTGCATTGGGGCAGACTTGAGATGGTGTCACCTTGAAAACCTGGAGGGAAGAATGAGATTGAAGAGAATGTGGATGTTGATTCCACAGGCAGGATACACGAGGAATGAATGAGTGGAGGTGAGCAGTGATCCTGGATTTAGGTAGGTTAACTAGAAATGGGTTCATGGTGGACCGTGTGTGCCCTGCAGAAACATGATGGGGTTGGGGTGGGGGCATGGAAAGAGCAGAGGGTGCAAGACAAAGCAAGGAAAGAGCAGAGGGTGCAAAACCAGAAAGGAAGTGGTGGAAGACAGAGAGACCGCCGACCAGTCTTCGATAGCGAAGTGATAGACCCAGTGACTCAACTTCATCACAGGAGATATTAATAATATCGAAGGCCTTGTTTTTGTTTTAGATTCCGATTATATTGAAGGACGGTATCAAGCTGAGCAAGATGTGAGGTGGAGGAGTCAGCCCAGAAGGGTTGAGAGCAGTACTCCATCAAGTTGCAGATGAAGGCCTTGTAAGTGAATAGCAATTCAGGTGTGCAAGGAAGGACCTTGCATGATGTAAGATTCCCAGTTGGTGACTGGCTTTTGAGGCCAACTTTGAAATGTGGCTTGCCCAAGAAAGGTCATGGTAGATCGTGAGACCAGGAGCTTGAATGACTGAAATTCCTCAAGAGGATTGTTAAGAAAGTAGATGGGAGGGTTTGCCAGACCGTCCTTTTGGAGAGAGAGAGAGTGAGAGTGAGAGTGAAATTTTTTCATGATTGAAAGACATATTCCAAGTGTTTGAACAGCTTATGATTTTTCAAGGTCTGAAGAGAGGGAAGAGATTGCAGCCTGTCTGTCTGAAGGATGAGAGATGTCACAGCAGAAGGTGGAGTCATCAATAAATAGATGAAGAAGATTTTCCAGAGTCAGAGAGATCACTTATGAAGATTAGGAGGAGGACTGGGCCCAAAACACTGTCTTCGAGCACTTCAGCCTTTTTGGGAGGGGGAGATGAAAGGATTCTGTTAAGAGCCACACGTTGGCTATGCGAGTCAAGGAAGTCAGTCCATCCATCCATTAGGACCATACTCTGTGCAGAGCGTTGGTGCCGCCAAAGCAGTCTCCTTGGCTATTGGGAACAATCCTGGACGGGTCGCCACTCCGACACAGTATACCAGCATGCTGGCACTCATTTTGCCGACCTCGGAAGGATGACAGGCAGAGTCAACCCCACCTGGTGTTAATTCAACAGCTGAGCGGGATTTGAACTCAGGACCCTACGATCCCAAGCCCACTACCTTAACCATTAAGCCAACACCAGGCATAGGAAGTCAGTAATGGACCACAATACGTCCGTATCTAACTCTGTTTCGTGCAACATTACTGGGGGCAACTTTATTCTTGATCAAGAATTCAAAAAATATTATAAGCATTTAGAAAATGTGTGTCGCCAATCCTAAAAATTGCTCGTAAAAGCGTAAAAAACGAATAATTTCGGTAAATAACGTCACATTAAATTTTGCTGACCAGTCGATTCACGTGATAAAATAGGCCAATCGGCGTTACCGTATTTGACGCTCAGTGAAAATAATGACGTAGTTTCACAGAATAACCCAATCACTGTCGCCGTGCCATTGCACTGCGAACCAAAGATGGTGGCAGTTCTACGGCGGATCGTACATTTTCTTCAAAATTTTGCGTTATGCACGTAGATTCTCCAACAAAAAGTAACTTCATCGTGTTCAATAATGAATCGTGGAAACGATTTGTCGATTTCGCTATCAAATGGGTGAATTACGACTGCAAAGAGAGTGATATAGTTACCGAGATTGCAACAAAGCTTGGTATTGATTTTCACGATACTGCTACATTTATTACGGCTCAACCCTCGCCGTCGAGTAACAATGGCAACCACTACAATTGCGACAAGCGCTTCTGTGACATCAGTAAAATCAGAAGAAAAGAGAAGTCATTTGCAAATAAATCTACTTCTCAAGGACAAGGAATGTGTAAACTCATCCACCATGCATTGATAATGACTTTAAAATTAACTTGTGTAACGTTAAGGGGCTGTCACACCTTGACGTTTTAGCCAGCGTATGGCAAGGTGTCAAAATGTATGTAAAACGCTGGCGTACGCTGAACCATTGATGTTTTTTTTTTAAAGTTTTCGGTGTATAATAACGTGTTTGACGTATGCATAACGTATTAGTAACGTACACAGAACGTTTTAATCACATATAGATAACTTATACCAACGAATGCTGAGCGTGTTGTCAGCATTCACAACCTATGCTCAACGATAGTCTAACTTATGCATAGCGTGGCAGCATATCGCCGACGATCACATGGCGTAGGCTATTCATAGGCTGCGGCTCGACGATTCAAATCTTAACCGCACTAGACATCGAAGTGTGAAGCCGCTGTCACACCTTGACGTTTTAGCCGGCGTATGCCGACGTAGGAAAAATTTGCCGAACCAAGCTGGCACACGTCGAATACATTATGGGTAAGTTTTGTATACGTTAAGAGCACGCTGGCATACGTCGTAGTTTTCTGGCATACGTCGTCATACGCCGAGTACGTCGAGAAATTTTCAGCATGTTGAAAATTACTCGACGTACTCGGTGTATGACACGCGTTCCGCATATGCTGGCATAAGTTGTAGGCACGTTACGCGATCGTTGGCACATGTCGACACACGTTACTTGTAAGTTACTCACAAGTCGAAACACGTCAAGGTAATGGTTAGTGTCAGTGTTCCAGACTCCCTGGTTTTTTTTTTTCTTTTTTTCTTCGGCATGACGTTGATGTTGACACTTCGATTTCTAGTTCGGTTATGATTTAAATCATTGATCGGCAGCCTATTAATTATATTATATTACAACCGCACTCGAGATCGAAGTGTCAACATCACCGTCATACCGAAGAAAAAAAAAACCAGGGAGTCTGGAACACTGATGCTAACCATTACCTTGACATGTTTCGACTTATGAGTAACTTACAAGTAACGTGTGTCGACGTGTGTCAACGATCGCGTAACGTGCCTACAACACGTTACTCATAGGTTAGAAATAAGTTTCGGGTACGCTAACCATTAGGGCCCTGTCACACCTTGACGTTTTAACCAGCAATGGCAACGTATAAAAATGTATGTAAAACGTTGGCGTACGCTGAAATTTTGATTTTTTTTTTAAAGTTTTGGCCATATTCATAACGTGTTGGTCGTATGCATAACATATTAGTAACGGGCACAGAACGTTTCGTTGTGTTATTGATAACTTTTACCAACGAATGCTTAGCCAGTTGTCGGCATTCACAACCTATGCCCAATGATAGTTTAACTTACGCATACCACGCTAAACGTATCGCCGGCGAACTCGTGGCGTAGCCTGTTAAGAACCTGCCGGACGCCGATTTAAATCATAACCGCCTGAGAATTTGAAGTGTCAACATCGCAGTCACACCTTGACGATTTTGCCAGCGTATGCCTGCCTATGAAAAATGTGTCTAAAACGCTAGGCGCACGTCAAATACGGTATGGGTAAGTTGTGTATACGTTAAGAGTAGGCTGGAAAACAATGAAGTATGCTTTCATATTACGTGGTACGTGTAATACGTCGTGAAATTTCAAGCATGCTGAAAATTTTACGACGTACTCGGCGTATGGCTAATACGTTCCGCATGCATTGTCATATGTTCCTGGCAAGCTCCGCGATCGTTTACACACGATGGACACACGTTACTTGTAGGTTACTCATAAGTCGAAACACATCAAGGTAATATTTAACATACCCGCAACCTAATTTTCAACCAATGGGTAACATCCTTTTAACCTATGAGTAGCGTGCTCTGAACCTATGTTTAACGTGCTTGAAACCTATGAGTAACGTGCATTGAACCTATTTGTAACTTGCCTTGAACCAATGACTAGCGTGCTATGAACCTATGAGTAACGTGCGTTTAACCTCTGTGTAGCATGCTTTGAATCTAAGTGTAACGTGCTTCAAACCTTTGAGTAACATGCTATGAACCTATGTGTAACGTATCTGAAACACACATTGTCGTATGTAGACGAATTAGATTGACGTCTTCCAGACGACCACAGCACTTACTGAACGTGTTTCTAACTTACATCTACCGTGTAATGGCGTATTGGTGTATACAAATGGGCTTCACAAGAGGAACCCATCATTGTTCCAGAATCCATGTTGAGTAGATGTCAATGCCAGTCGTATCAGTAGTAGTAATACTATTAGTAGTAGTTGGTGTGCATGACAGTAGTAATAGTAGTAGTAGTTGTAGTAGTAGCATTGGTAGTAGTCGTATGTCTATGTCAGTAGTAGTATGTGAGCGTGATGGGGAGGGTGTGGGTGATGATGGATCCTCTTATCGTCCACGAATAGGAGACAACTTTGCACCATTGTTCGATGTTCTTTTCGGCTAATTTTTTTTCCTCATTCCCACGATGAAATATTTATTTGTTTTACTTTTTAAATTATTAAAACGACTTTGACAAATGCATAATGTACTAGTAATGAACACAGAACGCTTCGATAACTTATAGATAAGTTATACCAACGATTGTTTATCGTGTTTTAGTCATCCACAACCTATGCCCACCGATAGTCTAGCGTATGCATAGCGTAATAATTCCCAAGCACGTTATTCATAGGTTATAAATAAGTCACGGGAACCCTAAACATTACTTTGATGTGTTTCGACGTATGAGGAAATTTCAAGTAGCGTGTTGCGAAGTGTGAACAACGTTCGTGTAGCGTGCTTACAAAACGTTACTCATAGGTTAGAAATAAGTTTCGGGTACGCGAATGATACCTCTATGTGTTTTGACTTATGAGTAACATACAATTAACGTGTGTCAATGATCGCATAACGTGCCTACAACTTATGGCCAGCGTAGCGGAACGTGTGAGCCAAACGCCGAGTACGTCGTAAAATTTCAAGCATGCAAAATTCTTTGGACAACCAAAAAGTACAACGTTTTAAACCAGTGTAATATGACCTACGGTAGTGTTTTTCAGCGTGCACCTGACGTATACATAATGTATTCGACGTGTGCCAGCGTTTTAGACAAATTTTTCATAAATCGGCATAAGCTGGCTAAATCGTCAAGGTGTGACAGCCCCTTTACCTTGACGTGTTTCGACTTATGAGTAACTTACAAGTAACGTGTGTTGACGTGGGTCAACGATCGTGTAACGTGCCTACAACTTATGGCCAGCGTTATGCGGAACGTGAGTCATACGCTGGCATACGTCGAAAAATTTCAAGCATGGAAAATTTGTCTAACACCTCGGCGTACTACGACGTATGCCAGTGTGCTCTTAACGTATACAAACTTACCCATAACGTATTTGACGTGTGCCAGCGTACTACGAAAAAAAGCCAGCGTACTATGAAAAAAGCCAGCGTACTACGACGTATGCCAGCGTGCTCTTAACGTATACAATCTTACCCATAACGTATTCGACGTGTGCCAGCGTTTTAGCCAAATTTTGCATACGTCAGGCATACGCTGGCTAAATCGTCAAGGTGTGACAGGGCCTTTAGATTGGACCTGTGAATGATGCATCATTCATGATGATGATGATGATTTGGTGGAAGACCAAGTTAGTGACTTTGTATCATGTTCAACTTGCTGTAGTAGTACAATTTTACTGTAATTTTGGAATCATGGTTATTCAGGGAATTATAACCGTCAATTATTTGATATTAAACTTAAAGCCATTATTGGAGGGGGGCAGACGTAGACTACAGGAACTTTTGCAAATCTGTTAACTGGGGATCAGCGAAGCAGCTGTGCATACAACAGCCTTCCCTTCCATGTGTGTTTCATTCAAATTCACCTCGTATCTCTTTGTAGCCTCGAAAGTGAGGCTATGTATACTTTTATGATATTGTAAGTATAAATTTCACGGAAAAAAGAGTGAGGAAATATTCGCTTGGTTACAAAGAAATCCTACGTCAACAAACATGGAAATGCTGTTGTTTTAACCGGCATCGCTGGTCCCTCTCTCACAAAAGCGCAAAAATTACTTACGTCCGCCCCTCCTATAGCATGCTGGCTTGTATTGTAAGCAGAGAATGTAAGGAGAGAATGAAAACATTTGTTGGGAGAAATTACACAACACAAAGTCCATTTCATCTAATTTCAGCCAATTTTCCAGAAATTTATGGAAAATGTTGAATTTTGAAATGCCTGTCTCATAAAAGGCATACTATATTCTGGCTACAAAAGAGGTGTTTTGAGATTTAAAAAAAAAAATTTACAATACAATATCTATTATCTAATATTGTAATGTTACATTTAAAATAAATAAGCAATCTAATTGCATTCTCTTTAGTTGTCTTTGCATCTTCTATCATTTCATCAATGGAAATACAGGAACAGACATGAACATACTGGATAACCAACCGAGTGACTTACACGGAGGACAGCCAAGCCAAAAAGCGTGTGCTTCATTCAGATGGCAAGGACAGCCAACGAGAGTGGAGAAAACGTCACATGCTTCCAGAGAAGTTCATAATTTGCCACTCAAACAAGTACAAACGTAATAATATAACTGGTAAAAGGTCAATTGTAAGGTTAGTGAAATGTGAGCTTATTTGTGGTGGGCAGCTCCTGGAAGCTGCGAAGCAAAAGGAAGACATTGCACTTCTACAGCAGATACAGGGTGAAGATTTGGTAGCCCGTGAGTTGCAGTACCATCGTGACTGTCACAGAGCCTACACAAGGTTCCTGAGTAAGCCGTGTAAGCCTTTGACACCCATTCAGAGTGGCTATACGAATGCTTTCATTGTATTCAGTGAAGAAAGGGTGAAAAAAAGATTAATTCAAAATAAAGAAATCTTGACTTTGTCGAGATTAAACCGTATATTTATCCACGCGATCAAAGAGGTTGAAAATGTAGATGCTCCTTATTAGGACCTGGAATTTAATGACGCGTCTGCAAAGAACATTCCCGCAACTTGTGTTTGTCATGCCCGCCAATAGAAGCATGAGTGACATCGTCTTCAGTGAAGGACTTTGTGCAGAAGACCTAGCCCAGGAACTTGTTGATGACACCGACACTACTTCTGCAGAAAGTTCAACAGATGATGCAGTTAACCAATTGAAAGAGGTAGCAATGCATCCCAGCCAAACTGTCTGCAAATGTTATTTAATGCTGCCTTAACATTGAAGTTATCTATTGACAACAAGAACCTCACAGTCCCATGATCATACATTTGGAGTCTCATTTGTTAATGGGTTTTCATTAAATCTAAAACATCTGTTCCACTCAAGACTTTTCCCAATTTCCCTGCCTCTTTTTCTCTCGGTGTTGGTGTTGTGTGTGGTTTAGTTTGTGGTTTGTTTCAGTTTGTGTGGGTGCTGATGGCTCAAACGAGATTAAGCGCATAAATGTTAATGATAATAAAAATAATAATATATTCTTATCATTAATACTCTTAGTATTATTATTATTATTATTATTATTATAAATGCACGTGATAAATTTATGAAGCCCAACAGATAATAACATGTTCACTGAACAATCTGATTAAAAAGCCAGGAAGCCATCATACACTTCATGTACCATTTGTTAATATGCATTTTTATCAACTGCTCGTTATAAATTTCTGAGCACTCCTTGTGCGTGGGGACATGGGATATTCTTAATCAGTGACACATTTTCCACAAACCCATTAAAGTTTTAAGTTGCCCCCATCATTGTTGCACGAAAATTGAAAATTAAACACATATGTACTGCATGCCCTATATGGCCTATAAACCATTGTTTGTTGGCATTGGATGCCATGCTAGTCTGTATTGAATGCTCGAGATAGGGCCAGAGAGACGGCTGTGGTCTCATGCCTGACATCGAGGGCCTCCATTCATTGCTGGGCGAGTCGAAGCAGCATGTCCAAGGTGGAGTGACCTCATCTGAATCCAACTGGGTGATCTGAGATGAGGTTGTTTGAGAAAAGGAAGGATTTCATATCAACCATGATGGTAGATTCCATGACCTTGCTGAGGATTGTAATGAAGCTGACAGGTCTGTAGTTAAGGGTATCAGGATTTAAGTATTTTTAAGCCACCTGGAATTTAGTCACGTGACCTCATGAAATTGAGCAGTGTCTGGAGTGACTGAGTGAGTGAGTGAGTGAGTGAGTCAGTCAGTCCGTAAACACTTCAGTCATTATCGCTTGAACCAAACACACGATTTTCGTGAAATTTGGCCACACGCTTCATATCTGATGCCGAACAAAAAATCTGCACTAGTTAAGGGGGTTTATGGGGGGGAGGGGGTGTGAACACCCTAAAATAGGTATCTGTATTCTTCTCTGAAACCACAGACACAATTTCGATGAAAGTTGACCACAACATTCCTCACAAGTGATGGACCAAAGTCTATTGAACACATCGAAATCTACACTCGTTAAAGCGGTCTATGCGTTTGACCCCCTCCCCCTCCAAAATAAAAAAATAGGTATTTGCTCTCTTTTCCGAAACTACACACACAATTTTGATGAAACTTGACCACAACATTTTTCACCAATAATGTATCAAAGTGTATCGACCGCATCAAAATCTACACTCATTAAGGGGGTCTACAGGGTGGAGTTTGACCCCCCTCCCGCCCCCCCAAAAATAGGTATTCGCTCTCTTCTCCAAAACTACACACACAATTTTGATGAAACTTGACCACAACATTTTTCACCAATAATGTATCAAAGTTTATCGACCGCATCAAAATCTACGCTCATTAAGGGGTCTACAGAGGTGTGGGGGGGTTGAATCCCCTTAAATAGGTATTTGACCCCTCCCACCCCAAAAAAATAGGTATTCGCTCTCTTCTACAAAACTACATCACAATTTTGATAAAACTTGACCATAACCTGGATCACCCGTAATTTACCAAAGTGTATCGACCACATCAAAATCTGCACTCATAAAGGGGGTCTACAGAGTGGGGTTTGGTTCTCCCACCCCCACCCCCCCCCCCAAAAAAAATAGGTATTTGATGATTCGCCAAAACTACACACACAATTTTGATGAAATTTGAGCACAATATTGATCACCCTTAAGGTACCAAAGTGTATCGACCACATCAAAATCTGTCCTCATTAAAGGGGTCTATGGGGGGGGGGGAGTTTGACCCCCAAAATAGGTATTTTTTTCAGCTCCAAAGCTGCACAGACAATTTTATGAAACTTTACCACAACCTTCATCACCAGTGTTGTACCAAAGTTTATCAACTAAATCAAAATCTGCACTCATGAACGGTGTCTACGAAGGGGGGGGGGGGAGGGACTTTGACCCCCAAAATAGGTATTTCTTTCATCTCCAAAACTACACAGACGATTTTGATGAAACTTGACCACAACATTCCTCACCCGTGATGTGCCAAAGTGTATAGTCTGCATCAAAATCTGCGCTCATTGAGGGTGTCTATGGGGGGAGGGGGAAGGGGGGTTCTGACCCCCCCAAAATAGGTATTTGCTCTCTTCTCTGAACTACACACAGAATATTTCAATGAAACTTGACCACAACTTTCAACACCCTTGATGTACCAAAGTTTGTTCATGGCATAAAACATTCAGGGTCTAAGGAGGTCTGCAGGGGGTTTGAGTGACTGTCACTCCTGATACAGGTGAGCTTCAGGACAGGCAGTCCTATTTTTATGTGATGTGGTGATGTTGGCAGATTTCCAAGCAGATGGAAGATGACCTATTGGAAATGACAGGGTGAAAAGGCAGAGAGAGGGGATGTGCAAGAGCAACGGAGCAGGTTTTTGCGACACATGAGCTGATGCTGTCCGGTGCATTTGCAGAGTCAAAGTCGAGGGTAGAAAAGAACCCTCTTCACCTTTTCAGGTACAAAAGTCACAGCATCCAGGAGCAGATGGGTATGACTGGGAAAGGTGGGTACCGGGAGTGAGGGGTCGGGGAACACAAGTTTGGAAGCAAACACAGAATTGAGACATTTGGTCTTCTCAGGAGCGGAGTCGGCTGTGGTGCCATTTGAAGTGAAGGAAGTGATGGAAGGGAAGCATGCACCAGAGACTGACTTGACAAGGCACCACCAGGTATTAGAGGAGGGGAGACAAGTTTGAAAGTTAATTCTTGAGGTTGGACAGATTTTGTTTTCTGGCTCTCCTGTGAGTGGACACACACTTGTTGCGGAGTTTGTGGAATGCACCGAGATTGCCTTTGGTCGGATTTGCCCACCAGGAAGAGAAGGCAAGTTGTTTTAGAGCAACTGCCTCACCACAGGATTCAATGTTCTCTGGGAGGGAAGAAGGTTAGGAAAATTGAAGATGAGATGGGATGAATCCGTGAATGAGAGCACGCAGGATTCAGTGGAAGAATTTCCAGGCTGAGTTTAGATCAGGGGCAACAGATATTGGAGACCAGTCCTGAAGAGAGATGGCTGCTTGCAGTCCCTGCCAATCTGCTTGAGTGAACTGCCAGGCTCGTCGGCGTTGAAGTCCTTGGTTCTGTCTAAGCACTCCAATAACTAACCATGGATGGAGACGAGTGAGTCCAGGATATCCTGCGAAAGAAAGTTAATTTTGAGGGGAAGTTGCACATCAAATATCAAAAACACAGGATTCTTGGGGTTGTGGTTGTGACCAAAAAATTCTACCCTTATAAAGGACACCATGTGAGCATTCCTGTTTACGTGACTGCAGTGGGAACGGCTGGCTGAATGTTTCAAATAAACAACAGTGTGTTCCACGTCACAGTAGCTTTTGCTTGCACTGCATCAGAAAGATTCCACCAGGAATCAAAGCCAGAGACAAGCAGCTTGGAGGTGAGTGTGCAACTACCTGAGCCATCCTTCTATAAATGCACATATTCATCCTCTCAATGCATTCACATTCAACTGTGTAACCTCCTCTCCACAGATTCTCCTCATTTATAGTCTCCCTGCTCGTTTTGTTTTGGCAAAGCATCAGAATGGAAGCTTCATGTAGTCAGGTTTGACGTGACAGGAGGGCCAACAGGATGGTCTGAAGGTACGCATACGCGCCTGGGTTTGAATCGAATCCGAACCTGGCTAGAAACTGTCACCCCGGTGCTTCAGAAGCAGGGCGATTCATCAACGTGTGTGCTGTCCCTTGGATGAAGGTTAAACTGGGTGTCCTGTCTGCCAACATTTGCTGGTGGACGCAAAAGATCCCACGGTGTCCTTCGCGGAGAGTAGTCGAGCTATTTCCGGCACTCCGAACAAATGACTAATTCCTGCCCCAACCAGCAGAGGGCATTGCATTAGCCGCACAACCCTGCCCTCAGCCAATGATACTACCCTGAGGTCTTGTGCTGCATTCAAACGAAAACAAAGAAGGTTTGAGTGGAGATCAAGTCCCAAAACTGAAGAGTTCGGATATGTGCAGCATACCTACTGCAGCTATTGTTGAGCCCCTGAGGATGAGGTTCATAGCATGAGGGCATGGTGAGTCACTCCAGAGATAAACCCAAGCAAGGTCCTTACAGCATGGTGTTGATGAGACAGCTGAGATTTCAGCAGAAAAACATCATCGTCAAATTGCCGCAATTCCTCTTGAGGCCACCCACATGATGGCTTGCCAATGTATGGAGGGTTGTGGATGACGCAGAGTGGATATTATCTCTGCAAATGATGTTGAGCCCCCTCCACCAGGTGATGGAAAGGCCTTTTTCCTCTGACGACATGAAGCTGTGCCCCCGGGCGCACGGGACCTAAAACGATGATTAACCCATCGCTCAAGGCCACATTTATATGCTCATAAATAAGGTGCGAGGAGACAGATGGTAACACATGCTTGAAGTCCACTCGGTTGTCCAGTTTTTCCATTACCGTGCTAAAATTTCTCACATCCCAGTAGGAACAAGTGGACACTTTATTCATGGAAAATAATTGGATATTTTTTTGTTTTTTTTTTGTTATATTTTCCTTTGAGAAATCGTTTGTGCTGTTGTTAGTGATGCCCATGATGTAGCTGAATGTTGTGAAGGCAAAGAGGTCAAACTATTTTAACCAATGAGAAATCCAACAGGATGTAACTTTGATGTTACCATACTCATCTCTGACCCATGAGGTCCTCTAAGCTTGTTTTAGGGCCGGCAGGATGGCCTTGAGGTACTTAGCTGCTAAGCCTGGGTATGTTGTGGTCAATGTAGTTGTTAACAATCCCGGAGGTGGTTTCAGGGCAAACTCTTCTATAGGTCAATCACACGGGTCGAGCACTTTTCTTCAACTGGCCTGTGCATGCAGAGTTAGTCCAATATTATTATTATTATTATTATTATTATTATTATTATTATTATTATTATTAGTTTTTCATGTGCAGCCTGTGGCTGCATCATTGTTGGGAGCATGGCTGTGCTGCTGATGCGGTTCCCCCTCTTACCGGTAAGCTGGTACTCATTTTTCTGACCTCGGAAGGATGGCAGGCTGAGTCAACCCACCTGGTGTTATTTAATGGGCCGATAGGAGTTCAAACTCAAGACCCTAAGATCTTAAGCCAGCCACTTTAAGCGTAGCCAATAGCAGGCTTTAATTAGTCCAATTACTCTTCCTTAGTAACGAACATACAAATGAGGATGATATGAGGTCACAATCAAAGAAAACGAACAAAGCATGTTCCACCAATCACAAAGCACCTCTGACTTCTCTCCCTGTGGTGCTCTGCCCAGAGGCAGGTTCGGTTGGTGCAAAAGCCAACTTATGGTAAAGATTACACTGGGTGGTTTGCCTTTGCTTTCCCAGCAGCCAGGACAAGGACCGAAAATTGGAATTTCTTCAGGATGCCGGCAATAACTCGTCTTTGTAATCTTCACAAAAGACACCGTGTGATTGTTGGCATCCGTGATTAGGGCAGACGGGACACCCGGCTTAACATCCAGCCGAGGGATGGTGCAAGTTGTCCAGCAATGCCTTGCGTGTGACGCACTAGTCACAATGCACCTGATGTTGAAAAACAAAAACCAAGAGGTCCCAGGTGCTGCCACCGAGTGAGCACAGAATAATTTCAGGTGGAAATGCTGATGCCTTCACAATAACATCATATAACAATCAACATGAAATACCAGGTACTACCGTGGGAATGAAGCGTTTACACAGCAACGCACACTAAGTTTACGGTAATTCAAAGCCGTTTCATTGTAGGTGCAACGGTACACAAAACACATCGGTCGTTACATGCGATTACCTGTGTGCAAAGCCAGGTGTTGGCTTAACGGTCAACGTTGGCTGGCCTAAGATATTAGGGCCTTGAGTTGGAGCCCCTGCCGTCCCGTTAAATAACACCGGGTGGGGTTGACTCAGCCTGTCAACCTTCCGAGGTCGGCAAAATGAGTACCAAGCTTACCGGTAACAGGACGCACTGACTGCATCAGCGACGCAGCCGCACTCCCAGCAATGGTGCAGCCAGCAGCCACAGGCCGTGTACAAAGATAAATAAATAAATAAATAAATAACCTGTGTATAAGGCTTCACGCCATTTTCAACTTTTGCTTTTTAACCTGCTTGCGTGCGGCTGACTTTGGGCCCTACGATCAGGAAGAAAAGACTCTGATGTCCATCAGAGAGGCCGATAAACAGCACACTTAAAAAGCCATTTTACGCTAAATTAACGATGCTGAAGTCATTTCACAATCTCTATTACTTTCCCACACAGGCGTCAAGATGTTTCCGCCGAGGAAACTGTGGAACTTTGCCTTGTATAACCTCAAGTTGGTTTATTTCATTCTGTGTGCCACTGTTTATAATGGCGGCTCACTTTCAATGATGTTTGGCGAACGTTTTATGGTAAATTTTGTTCCCAGGCCAGCCAGGCTCATAGCCTTTTGTTGTGAATGTGCCCGCTTCATTCCCCGGCATGCCACTGTATGCCACCCACCATCTATTACCCTCAAAGAGCCCCTTTGCTGGTGGCCTCGGTAATGGTGCTTGTACTGCATGAATGGAAGAATCCAGTGATATGAACGCTTTCATCGGAAAATGGCGAGCAATAATGGCTTATGGCCACATGGGTATCGTCTGGAACGTGCAAACCAAACGGAGTAACCACACTTCATCCCAGGTAAATCTCGCCGGATACTATCGGCGTACAACTGCACCAGGACCTCTTTTGAAATGTGCAAACTTTGTATTGTGGAACAATCAAACGTCCTCCAGCTCCTCTGTGAATACTACTGAATCAAAGGATGTCAAAACCAAATGAGATTCCGTAGATGTCCAGAAAATTTAGAGCGGGCAGATATTGAAATGGCAGAATTCACCTTTTCATTCTTATGTTGTTGTCGGGAGTTAAGGTCATTGTGCGGAGCAGAGCAGCTGTTAATGACGCCCTAAAGTGGACTCAAACATCAAAGATGCTGATGTCATAGAGTCCTCTTTCCTCACGTCCGGTAACCTTAAACTGTCTCCTAAACGTACGGATATAATGAGTTGGAAATCCCTCTTGCACGAGCTCCAGGTGCCGTCGATCTCACTCCACGAGGAGGGATGCAACCAAGAAAGGTTCACCATATTCAGAATATGCAGATACAATGTGAGCCGCAAGGTAAAACTTCAACTTCATTGATCAATCTGTAAATGCTAAAAAAATCTGGATAACATTTGGTTTGAATTATTCATTTGGAAGTTGGAACAAAATGATGGGGGTGAGAGTGTTGAAAATCTGAATTTAAAAAAAAAAGAGGAAGGAACACCCGAGCACATACTTATGATGAATCACCCTGCATGCAAAATGCCAGGATGACGGTTCGTAACTGCGTCGACGTTCGAACCCTGGCTTGATAGCTCAGATGCACGTGCAGCTCATCTCTCGGCGAGCCTGCCATCTGAGTGACCACATTTAATTAATATCCAAAATATAAACTCAGTTGACTCATCCGTGAGCTTCAGGGAGAAGATCGTGATCTGCCCACGTTGCCTGGTCTGGCCTACAGGTGGTATCGGTGAATAATTTGCGGTTGACTCTTAAACATCCTTTAGGCAATGTTAAAATTGTATATTGGAACAAAGAAAAGGAATGCCAACCACATTCGTTAATTAATTATAACAATGACGTGTTTCAAACCTGTTTCCCTCCTCTAAATCCTGGCGGTGTCTGGTTAAGTCTGTTTCTGGTGTATGTTCCCCCTCCCTGCATCCCTTCCCCCCTTACCTCAAATAGCTGCACAGCTGACACTGCACATGAAAAGGCTGACTGCCTCAACTCCGTGTTTGCTTCTAAATCTTGTGTCGCAAACCCATCACTTTCTGTACCCACTTTTCCCAGTCACACTCAGCTGTTTCTGGACTCGGTGTCCTTTTCTCCCAACAAGGTGGAGAGCTTGCTGTCAAACCTCGACTCAGATTCTGCAACCGGTCAAGACGGCATCAGCCCACGTGTCCTAAAAACCTGCTCTGTTGCTCTTGCTCACCTTCCCTCTGTTCTATCCACCCTCTCATTTGCTCAAGGTCATCTGCCATCTGCTAGGAAATCAGGAACGATTACCGCTCTGCATAAAAAAGGTGCAAAAACAGATCCCTGCAACTACAGACCAATCAGCCTGCTCCCAACCATCAGCAAGGTCATGGAACCGATCATCGCTTCTGACATCAAATCCTTCCTCTTCTCCAATGGCTTGATTTCCGATCATAAAATTTGGATTTAGAAGAGGTCACTCTACCGTGGACATGCTGCTTCTGCTTTCCCAACAATGGATGGAGGTCCTCAATGCCAGACATGAGATCTGAACTATCTCCCTAGACATATCACGTGCTTTTGATATGGTCTGGCACCCTGCCCTGGTCACCAAACTCTTCCTATGGTATCCAAGGCAATCTCCACTCATGGCTTGCAGACTTCCTCTCCCGTCACAGTCAACGTGTGGCCTTCTCTCATCCCCTCTTGCTGTCCAGGCTGGAGTTCCTCGAGGCGGTGTCTGGGCCCAGTTCTTTTTCTGGTCTTCATCAATGATCTCCCCGACTCTCTGAAAAATCCTCTTTATCTCTTTGCTGATGAATCCACCCTCTGCCATACCATCCGTCATCCCTCAGACCAGCAAACAGCAGCCTCTTCACTCTCCGCAGATCTGGATAAAATCACAAGCTGGTCAAACACTTGGAACATGTCTTTCAAATCTAACAAATCTCACACTCTCACAATGTCTCTCCAAAACGACCGTCTGGAAACCCTCCCGTCTACTTTTGCAACGATCCTCTCGAAGAAGTCTTTTCATTCAAGCTTCTGGGTCTCACTATCTGCCATGATCTTTTCTGGGAAAGCCACATTTCCAAGCTGGCCTCCAAAGCCAGTCGCGGACTGGGCATCCTCCGTCGTGCAAAGTCCTTCCTTGGCACACCAGAGCTCCTGACCACGTACAAAGCTTTCATCCGCAACCTGATGGAGTACTTCTCTTCCCTCTGGGCTGGTGCTCCTGCCTCACACCTTTCCCAGCTTCACGCTGTGGAAACCAAGGCTTTTGGGATCATTGGTATCTCCTGCGATGAAGCTGTCTTTGGGTGTCTCACACAGACAGGTCGGTGGTCTTTCTGTATTCCACTGTCTCCTCTCTGGCCTTGCCCTCCCTGCTCTGTCTGAGATATGTCTCCCACACCCCCCACCACCCCCACCATATTTCCGCAGGGTACTTAAGGTCCGCCAGCAACCCCCTTCTGGTAAAACTCCCAAAATCAAGAATCACTGCTCACCTTCACTCTTTCATTTCTCTTTTTCTCCACCTCTGGAACAAACTCCCACGCTCTCTTCAATCCCACTCTTCCCTCCAGGTCTTCAAAACAGCTGTTCACCACCACCTCTTTTCCCCCTCACAAAACCATGATCTTTTCTACACCTGCTAATCCACCGCAAACACACCTCCTTCAAATTCCCTGTTTTCCTTCCTGAAAGTCCCTGTAGTGTCCATCTTGTTTATCCCACGTACCCTGCCCCATCCCTCTCCCTTCCACAGATCTCCTCATTTCTCTCTTCTCCACTGTTTTGTGTTTCCCTCTCCCACCCCTTTTGTCTCCTGCTCTCTTTGTTATACGTTCTGTGTTAGCTCTTATATGAGCCTCGATATTGTATAAAAAAATTTGTAATCACCATTGTAGGATGTTAAATGTTTGTTTTTTTTGGAAAGTTGGCATGAGTGTTTATAAAAGTACATCTTCCTCTTTTTTAATTTGCAAGATCGAGGTTCATGGAAGAGCAAGGTAACAGAGGGTTATGAAGGAACAATGGGGCAGTGGGGCAAATATTGGACACAATAAGGAGGAGGATGAGATTGGGACCATACTCTGTGAAGAGCGTTGGTACTGATTAAGCAGTCTCCTTGGCTATTGGGCACAATCCTGGACAGGTTGCCACTCTGACACAAGATACCAGCAAGCTGGCACTCATTTTGCCAACCTCGGAAAGATGAGAGGCCGAGTTAACCCCACCTAGTATTGATTCAACAGCTGAGCAGGATTTGAACTCAGGACCCGAACCATTAAGCCGACACCAGGCATTCACAATAAGCAAGTGAATGAATGAACAAAAAAGAGGAGGAAGAGTCAGAGAGAGAGAGAGAGAGAGGAGGGGAAGAAAGACAGTAACATGGAAGTAAGAGGGTTGGACCAGGTTGAGTCAATGGTGTAAAAAACAAACAAACCCAAAATTGTGGATAGGGATGAGATATAGCGGCGCACCGCTTGTTTGAAGACCTGAAGGTCAGCGTGGGATTGAACAGCCTCAGCAAGGCGGTTCCACAAGAGGGAGAAAAGAGGAACCAAAAGAGCAAAACCAGTCTGGATGTGCATTATCTGTGCAAGAACATGGTCCTTATGTGCAGGTAAAAATTAAAGTTAAATATCCGAAAGCAGTCACCCCATTATTTTGTTTCAATGTACAACTGCCTTCCCCCTGCCCTCCCTGCACAAAAACAAAGCAAACTCGAGGGGGAGCACTCGGGAGAGTGCAAAACCTCCGCCGCCAATACTGCTGGGTCACTCAAGTGAACCTAATATCTTATTCATAAAATATGTCAACAGTGCTGAGAGTTATAGTTCTTTTCTCCAACATTTCTTTTTGGTGGGGGTGGGGTGGGGTTGGAAATCACTTAAAACATGTAGAAATGCAAAAAAAAAATTTTCCTTTTTTTGCGCGGGGGGGGGGTTAATTACTTTTGGGGGGTTGGAAATCACTAAAAACATGTAAAAATGCAAAAAAAAAAATTTCTCAATTTTTTTTTTTTGGGTGGGGGGGGGGTTGGAAATCACTTAAAATATGTAGAAATGCAAAAAACAAAAAAAATTCTCTAACAATTTTTTTGGGGGGTAACAATTTTTTTTTTTTTGGGGGGGGGGTTGGAAATCACAAAATATGTAGAAATGCAAAAAAAAAACTTTTTCTCTAACAATTTTTTTTTGGGGGGGGGTAACAATTTTTTTTTTGGGGGGGGGAGTTGGAAATCACTTAAAACATGTAGAAATGCAAAAAAAACATTTTTTCTCTATTTTTTTTTGGGGGGGTAACAATTTTTTTGGGGGGGGCGGTTGGAAATCACTTAAAACATGTAGAAATGCAAAAAAAAAAATTCTCTTACAATTTTTTTTAGGAGGGGGGGTACCAAGTCAAAAATTTAATGGCATGATCCTTGGACCATACCTAACCCCCCCCCCCCACCAAGTTTCGTCGAAATCCGTCGAGGAGTTTTTCCGTAATAGTGTTCACAAACAAACAAACAAACAAACAGAAAGGGGTGAAAACAGTAACCTCCATCCATACCATCTTCGAAGATGGCGGAGGTTAACAAACTCTGTGGCCTAATGGTTAGAGTGTCTGCTCTGGGTCCGGGAGGTTAGCGGTTCAAACCCTGGTTGAGACGTACCAAAGACTTTTAAAAAATGGTCCGTGCTGCTTCCTTGCACGACACTAAACTTTAAGAAGGATAGAGTATGGACAAACAACCATACATTGATCATAGTTGTGCAGCCTTTGATGGGCCTCATTGGCCTCCTTCTGCATCAAAGTTTCTTGCAAGGGAACTCGTACGTACTGTCATCTGCAGTGCCTCGAGAAAATCTACACCCCCTTTCAAAATGTTCACCTCTTGTTTCCTTGTCACCCGAAATTTAATTGCATTAAATCAGACTTTGTCCACATTTATTTACACATTGGAGCTTAGCTTACAACTTCCAAGTGAAAAACAAATTCTAAAATTTCAGAAAATTAATTAAAAAGTACAAAACTAGAATATCTTGGTTGGATAAGTGTGTCCACCCCCCAATATAATAGCAATTGTAAATTATCTCAGGTGGAACCAATAACCTTCAAAATCACACACCAAGTTAATTGGCCTCCACCTGTGTTTAATTATAGTGATTCTGATTTTTACGTCTACCACCGAAGGTGAGGGAGGTTATGTTTTCACCCCTTTCTGTCTGTTTGTCTGTGTACAGGATATCTCAAAAAGTTGTGGACGGATTTGGATGAAATTTTATGGACAGGTTCGGTGTGTGACAACGACCAACTGATGAGATTTTGATGAAGATCCGGATTGGACTCCTGGAATTTTTTCAGTGATTCTTCACCATTGAGAGATAGGGCCAAAAATGATACATAGCATGATATCTCAAAAGGTTGTGGGCGGATTCGGATGAAACTTGGTGGCCATGTTGGATGTGTGACAAGGAAAAAGTGATTCATTTTTGGTGAAGATCCGGATCCGGATCTGGATGTGAGAATTATTTAATTTTTAAAGTGATTCTTCACCATTGAGAGATGGGGCCAAAAACGATACGTAGCCTGATATTTCAAAAATGTATTTATTGGGCCCGATATGTTCTTGTGGATCAGGCATTACAAGGTTTAGGTATGCGCTGTACCAAGTGCCCTTCTAGTTTCAGAATAAAATCAGCTGTTCTTGTCGATTTCCTCTGCTGGGTAGTGCATTTCACAGCAAAGACTCAACCATGAGCACCAAGAAACTTTCAAAAGACCTCCGGGTAAAGTTGTGGAAAGGCACAGATCAGGGGATGAGTATAAAAATATTTCAAAGGCCTTGGATATCCCTTGGACCAAAGTCAAGCCAAACATGAAGAAGTGGAAGGCGTATGGTACCACCAAGACCCTGACTAGATCAGGCCATCCATCCAAACTGGATGACCAAGCAAGGAAGAGACTGATCACAGAGGCGAGTAAGAGGCCAATGGCAACTTTGAAAGAGCTACATGCCTTTATGGCAAAGACTGGTCACTGTGTGCACGTGACAACAATATCCCAAGCACTCCACAAGTCTGGCTTGTATGGTAGGGTGGGCTGAAGGAAGCTATGACTCAAAAAAATCTCACCTTGAGTCCCATTTGAGGTGTGCAAAAAAACATTCCGGAGATTATGAAGACATGTCGCAAAAAGTTTTGTTATCTGACGAAACCAAGATGGAACTTTTTGGCTGAAATGCAAAATGTTACGTTGGGCACAGACCCAACACAGCACATCACCCAAAGAACACCATCCCTACTGCGAAGCATGGTCGTGGCAGCATCATATTATGGAGATGTTTCTCATCAGCAGGGACTGGGGCACTTGTCAGGATAGAAGGGAATATGGATGGAGCAAAACACAGAAGAATCCTGGAGGAAAACTTGCTGCCCTCTGCAAGAAAGCTAAAATTGGGACGGAAGTTCACCTTTCAGCATGACGACGACCCGAAGCACACAGCCAAAGCTACACTAAAGTGGCCCCAGTCAGACCTAAATTCATGAATGACTTGAAGATTGCTGTCCATCAATGCTCCCCACACAACTTAACTCAGCTTGAACAGTTTTGTACAGAAGAATGGGAAAATTTTGCCCAATCTAGGTGTGCAAAGTTCATGGAGACCTATCCCAACAGACTCACAGCAGGAATTGCTGTCAAAGGTGCTTCCAACAAGTATTAACTCAATGCGGTGGACACACTTATCCGACCAAGATATTCTAGTTTTGTATTATTAATTAAATTTCTGAAATTTGTGGAATTTTTTTGGACTTGGAAGTCGTGGGTTACGGTGTGTAAATAAAGGTGGACAAAGTCTGATTTAATGCAATATTTAATTCAGGCTAGAAGGCAACTAGCAGAAAACCACGTCAAGATGGCGGGCGACCCCTCTGTATTTTCACACTCTCCTATTCAGCCTTGAAAACATGGGCTAAAACCAAAATTTCATACAAAACCCTTCATTTATTATACAAATTGCTCATCGCTTTATTTGGAAGAAGACAGGATCACCCAAAGGTGGTGGACCCGCCTTTGAGCTATCGAGTTTGGGTTTAGTTCCTGATCCAAAAACAAACTGCCAACCTTGTACTTCACAGGCAGGGCGTCACGTCAATGAGTGCATCATACCACGGAGCATAAATTAAGCCAGCTATACCTCTGCAATAATTTGCTGGTGGATATCGTAGATCCGAGAAGGCATTTCAAAAAGGCTACGCCACAGTGTACCAGACTACCAGTAGACACATCTCACTCATGACGTAACCAGCGGACTCAAATTCATGATCAAATCCCACCAAACGTACATTCGCTAAATAGATTTGAATTCATTTTGTCAACAGTATGAAGATTCATCAATGAATCCCACAATTAATACAAATCGTGAACTCACACCCTGGACAAAAATGAGCGATGATTTTCTCACACCGGGTTTGAGAGGAGCGACACAAGTTTTGAAGGTTTAAGATTGAACTTTCAAACACGTCTCCCTCCTCTAAAACCTTATATCACCTTGCTAAGTCTTTCTCTGGAGTCTGCTCCCCCTCCGTCCCTTCCCTCTTTATAAATGGCATCACAGTCAACACCATTCACGATAAGGCTGAATGGCTCAATCCTGTGTTTGCTTCCAAATATTGTGTCCACAACCACTCACTTTCTGTACCCATCCTTCCATATGGTACCCAACTGCTCCTGGACTCCGTCTTTTGCGCCTAAGAAGGTGGAGATGTTTTGGCAACCCTCGACTGATTCTGGAACTGGACCGGACAGCATCAGCCCGCACATCCTAAAAACTTGCTCCGTTGCTCTTGCACTTACCTCTCTGCCTTTTCACCTTGTCATTTGCCCTCCGTCATATTCCATTTGCATGGAAGTTAGCCAACATCACTGAATTACATAAAAATGGTGCAAAGATGGATCCCTTTAACAAAGACCGATCAGCTTATTTCCAATCATCACCAAGGTCATGGAATCCATCATCACACATGACATAAATTCATTCCTTTTCTCCAATGACCTCATCTCAGATCATCAATTCGGATTCAGACCAGGTCACTGGAGGACACGCTAATTGTACTCTCTCAACAATGGATGGAGGCCCTTAATGTCAGGCATGAGACCATGGCCATCTCACTGGACCTATGTCGAGTGCTCAATGAAGACTAGTATCCCGCCTTGCTCTCCAAACTGTCTGCATGTGGTATCTCATGCCAACAAACAATGGCTTGCTGACTTCCTCAACTCACGGAGCCAACGAGCGGCTTTCAACGGCATTCTTTCATCTCCTCTCCCAGTCAAGGCTGGAATACCTCAAGGCAGTGTTCCTGGCTCCATCATATTCCTAATCTTCATGAACGATATCTCTGACTCTCTGGGAAATCATTTATCTTCTTGCTGATGACACACCATGTGCCATGACATCCCTCATCCTTCATGAAGACAGGCAGCAACCTCTTTCCTCTCTTCAGGCCTGGACAAAATCACAAATTGGTCAAGCACTTGGGTATTGTCTATTAATCCTGAAAAATCATTCCATGTATATCTATATCCATCCATCTCTGTCTGTCTGTCTGTCTGTCTGTCTGTCTGTCTGTCTGTCTGGTAGTCTCTCTCTCAAATCCTCCTATATACTTTCTTAACAATCTTCTTGAGGAAGTTCGGTCATTCAAACTCCTGGGTCTCACTATCAGCCATGATCTTTCTTGGGCAAACCACATTTCAAAATTGGTCGCCAAAGCTAGTCGCCGACTGGACATCCTCCATCGTACGAAGGCCTTCCTTGGCACACCTGAACTCCGATCCACTTGCAAGGGCTTCATCCGCAGCTTTATGGAGTACTGCTCTCCCCTCTGGGTTGGCTCCCCTTCCTCATACCTTGCTTAACTTGATGCTATGGAAACCAAAGCTTGTAAATTCATTGAAACCTCTCACGATGAAGCCGATTCTATGGGCCTATCACCTTGCCATCACGGACAGTTTGTTGATCTTCCTGTCTTCTTCCACCTCTTTTCTGGTCTTGCACCCTCTGCCATTTTGGTGCTTTTCACCTTCAGGTTTCTGCAGGGTGCACACAGTCCACCATCAACCCACTTTTGGTGAAACTATTAAAATGCAGAATAGCTTCTCTCCTCCCCTCATTCATTCCTCTTTTTTCCCCACCCATGGAAACAACTTCCACACTCTCCTCAATGTCATTTTTCACTCCAGGTCGTCAAGACAGCTGTTCTCCACCATCTAAAATCATCCCCCATCCAAAACCATCTTTTCTACACCCGTTAAAACTCCCACCCCCCCCCCCAACCACTCCGACCCCAAAATTTTGCTTCTGTATCCATATTATACACAACCTGCATTCCCCACTACTTCTCACCCTTTACTGCACATCCTTTGTTGTCCATCTTCATTATTTTCTGTCCCTCGAACCAGCTGCTGACATTTCCCCCTTCTCTTCCTGCTGTTGCTTTTGTCATGTTGCGTCCTGATCCAGTGTTCCAGCTCTTCCATGAGCCTTGACTCTTTCTCCCCCCCCCCAAAAAAAAAATTGCACAGGTGGTAAGGACTCATGTCGAGACATTTTCAGATGACCTCGGCCCGTTTGAACAGACGCACGTTTTGATGAAACGTATGTAACCATCATACGATCAATTGTACGAAGTATGTTCCCGATGACCTAAGTAATAAAAGTTTGGAATCAAACTCTATCTCAGACACAATAATCCCCCCATTCCCCCGGTAGTCGACCTATTGCAGAGGTCGAGGTGTTCGTAAGATAAGTGAACGACTTCAGACACGTCAGCTTCTTTATTGCAAGGAGAATTGCCTCTCCAGCTGAGGCTCAACAATAAGTTAAATGTGAGTTCTAAAGCTTGTTACCAGCCTCAAGGCATTCATCCCTAATTGAATGTTTGTTGCCAATAACCCTTCAACGACATGAGATGGTAGGTTGTTCTGACGAAATTGTTCATGGAATGTCCAACTTTATAACAATTCCTCAAACAGGGCTTCCGGCTTTTACGCAGACTGATCCGTGAGCGATGCATCGGAACGCCATTAACATCGTTCAATTTATCAGGTAAGAGGGTGAGTGGATAAATGACACCACTTTTCATTCCAGAAATGCACACGCACGCACGCACACACACACACCTGTATCTCTCCAGAAATGTCAGGTGGCACTCCTGAATTGTTACTCATTGGACAATAATCTCTGGTTGCAGATTGGCAACTCTTAATCACGTGATCAGGATGGTGGTGCCGTCGTGAGGCTCAATGAGTAGTTCTCCATTTTCTGCAGGTAGAAAGTGTTGGTGGAATTGTCATTTCCAGACGAATGAGTGCGCGGTATGCGGCATCAGCTCCTAACTGAAGAAATGTTTACGCTTGGATAGAAAAGCTTTGAGAAGGCAGACAAAGTGTGCACGATGAATAGCATCCTAGGAGACCATGCGAGTCCATGTCTGCACAGAACATTGCCGGTGAGGACAAATTTAATCACAGTGATCGATACGTGAAGTTAGATGACAGTTAGTGAAACTGGTATCAGCCATGGTACCTGCACACGACTGGATAGCTCAGAGGTGTCCAACTCAACTTTCTTAAGGTGTCGTGCAGGTGATTGCCCAAAATGCTCGCAGATGCCCAAAAAGTAGTTAAAGCGGATGATAAGGATTGAAACTCTAACCGATAATGAATCGGCGGTGAGCAGGATGATGAATGAGCGATCCTGCCAGGCGGCCACTGCATCTGTTTAGTTGTGATTCTTCAAACTCCTCCAACCCATCACTCAGGGTGCATTCATTGTGTATAAAATCGAAAACCTGTCATCCTTTCGAGACAACTCTTTCAACTACTTGAGTATAACATTTATGCATACAAAAGCTTTTCACCCTGGAGACAAGCAGTCTTCAATAACATCATTGGCTGCCGACCTGGATTCCATCAAAGGGTGGTTTGAAAGACTGTACATTATGGTAGCCTCACGTTCACAATCAATATAATCAAAACGTCTTTGGTGGAAAACTTTGAGCCGATTATGCTCACCGATTGGTTTTTAGCAGAAGTGCAGTCACTGGATGTCTGTTTTGTTGTTGTTGTAAATTTGAGTCCGACTCATCCTCATGATGAGTCAGAAAAATGACCTTTAAACTCTCAGTTTCCAAAATGACCTTTAAACTCTCATGCTGTGTTCTTCTCCCACATGGCAGGAAATTCAAAGACTTGTAAATTTGTGTAATTATGCAGACTTTACTGGTCTGCGCTGGAGTTCACATCACAAAATATTCTGAGTGCGTACAGTGATTTCAGAAAGTATTCGCAGCCCCTGACTTTTGTCACATTTTGTTTTGTCGCAGCCTGAATTTAAAATGGATTAAATTTTTAAAAAAAAATTGTCACAGATCTACACAAAATACCCCACAATGACAAAGTGAAAACATGTTTTTAGAAAATTTTACAAATTAATTAAAAATGAAAACATGAATTGTCTTGCATCAATAAGTACCGGATCACTGTCCTGTTGGAACGTAAATCTTTCCGCAGTCTAAGGCCTTTTGCACTCTGAACCAAGGTTCTCAAAGATTTACCTGTATTTGGCTCCATTCATAGTACCCTCCATCCGAAGAAGTCTCCCAGCCCTTGCTGCTGATAAGCATCCCCATAGCATGATTCTGCAACCACCATGCTTCACGGGAGGGATGGTGTTAGAGGAGCGATGAGCCCGTTTGATGTAACGCTTTGCATTCAGGCCAAAGAGTTCATTTTTCATCTCATCAGACCATAGAATATTTTGCTTCATGCTGTCAGAGTCTTTCAAGTGCCTTTTTGCAAACTTCAGGTGTGCTGTCACATGCTTTTTTTGTCAACTCCAGGTGTGCTGTCATGTGCCTTTTTCTCAGGAGTGGTTTCTGCCTGGCCACTATCCAGTAGAGCCTCGATTTGTGAAGTGCTGCAGAGATTGTTGGCCTTCCGGAAGGTTGTCCCATCTCAACTAAGGAACTCTGTAGTTTTGTCAGAGTGGTCATTGGGTTCTTGCTCACCTCCCTGACCAAGGTCCTTTTTGCCCAATTTCTCAGTTTGCTTGGACGGCCAGCTCTCGGAAGAGTTTGGGTAGTTCCATATCCTTTCCATTTCCTAATGATGGAGCTCCCTGTGCTCTTGGGAACTTTCAAAACTCTATAAATCGTCTTATACCCTTCCGCAAATCTATGCCTCCTTACAGTTCTATCTCGGAGTTTGATGGACAGTTCCTTGGACTTCATGGTGGCTTCTGCTCTGATATGCAATGTCATCTGTGGGACCTTATACAGAAAGGTGTTTCTTTCTAAATCATGTCCAATCAATTTAATTGGCTACAGGTGGACTCCAATGTAGTCTTAAAGACATTTCAAGGATGATCAAAGGAAATTGAGATGCACCTGAGCTCAATTTGGGGTGTCATAGCAAAGGGGTTGAATACTTATTGATGTAAGACATTTCAGCTTTTTATTTTTGAGTAATTTGCAAAAGTTTCTGAAAATATGTTTTCACTTTGTCATGATGGGGTATTTTGGGCAGATCAGTGACAAAACTTCATAATTTAATCCATTTTCAATTCAGGCTGTAACACAACAAAATGTGAAAAAGTCAAGGGGTGTGAAGACTTTCTGAAGGCGCTGTATAAAGTAATACAACCGCGAACTCAATCCTCATTTCGGAAGCCTTTTCTTGGAAGTCCTTCAAAAAAGAAGATGACAGTGATGTCGATCACAAATGAAAGCTTAATGAGCTTAATGAATGTCACAGTCTGGAATGATACTATTTTAGGTGACGGAAGACCAATCTGTGCTTTGCACCGTCTTCCACAGATGTTGCATACGAAGAGGTCGTGGTCCACAGGTTGCAGGGCTCTTTCAGGGCGTCTTCTTCGTGGCTCATCCCAGGCTTCCCAGTGATTCTCTTCAAACTTCAGGACTCCATGATGACAGATGGTGTGCCAGTGGGAATTATCAGCAGCATACTCCTCAATTCTTCCGAGATTCACATAGCATTTTTTTCAAAGTGGTTTTGACGTGGTTCTTGTTATGTTAACAGTGACCTCCAACAGAGCGATCCCCCTCCTTAAGCCGCCCGTGTAGGATCTTCCAGGATATGCAATTCACAGGAATCCTTATTACATGGTCAATCCAGCGTAGTGGCAGGCATACAACCATTGCTTCAATACTGATTGAAGATGCACTGTGGAGAAGGGTTGTGTATGGGACTCTATCCTCCTCTCTCTATTCTTCCAATGGTCTTACTCAGGAATCGAATATGGAGAGCATTGAGAACTTTCAGACATCTCAGTTAGCAGGACCATGAATCACAGCCATAGAATAGCGTAGATATTACGACTGAATGGGAGACAGTGAGCTTTACTTTGATGGTGATGTCCTCATTTTGGAAGATCCTCTTCTTGAGTCTTCCAAAAGAAGTTGAGGTCCATTTGATATGGTTCTTAACTTCATTGCCAATGTTTTCTGATAAAGAGAGTACAAAATTTGAAATAACATTGAGAGTGTGATCTCTATTGGATATTTCAGGTTCAAGTCGGACTTGTCCGGGGGCTGGTTGGTACAGAACTTCCGTTTTCCTCTCATTGATGATTAGTCCAAGACTTGCGTACACTGAAGCAATGATGTCCAATGTTGAATGAAGATCTGCCTCTGAGAAGGCAACTAACGCACTGTCATCTGCATGCTGCAACTCCAAGATGTGTTCGATGCGAGTCTTGGAGCTCGCATTCAGTCTTCTCAGGTCGAATAGGTTACCATCTATGTAGATGGTACTCAATCTGGACAGCATTTTCAAAGTTCCTCCTTTGCCAGGACAGAAGAGTGACAGCAACTACAAACAGTTGAAAAAAAGATTGGGGCTGAGATTGGGGCCTTGCTTCACACCAACTTGAACATCGAACGATTCCAACTCTTCACCACCTATGACACTTTCTTTCATGCCATAGTGAAATTGTTTGAGTACAGCAATGTACTTGGGGGTACAATCAAACTTCTCGAGGCGCCTCCATAGCAGTGGATGGTTTATCGTATTGAAGGCCTTTGTGAGGTCGATAAAGATGATGTAGATATCACAATGCCTGTTCTCAACAATTCTCCTGCAACTGATGAGCTGTGAAGATCATGTTCACAGTGCTCTGATCCTTTCTGAAGCAGCATTGAGATTCAGGAAGGACCATATCTACCAGATGGCCCAATAAACAATGGAGAAGTATCCTACAGAGACTCTTTTCAGCCACTGATAAGAGAGAGATCCCTCAGCTGTTGACACACATGTACTAGTCTCCTTTATTCCTATAGATTGTGATGATGTTGACATCCTTCAACTCTTGGGCTATCGATTCTTGAGTCCAGATGGAAGTATCCTCTGCTTTCTTTGCTTGAGGAAGTGTTCTCTACTTTTGAAAACCTCAGCTGGAATTCCATCTGGGCCAGCTAACTTGTGATTCTTCAGCTCTTCGATGGCTCTTACTATCTCAGTGAAGGTTGGCTGCTCAGATAGTTCATTGATAGGAGGAAATGCAGGAAGACCTTCAATGATATTCTCATCAGCTGGAATCCAGCGTTTCAAGAAGTCCCTAAAATGTTCAACCCACCTTCCAAGAATCCCTTCGTGATCCTTGACGAGTGCATCACCATCTGCTGAATGACCTGGAGCAAGATTCATGGAGCTTGGACTGTAGATCGCCTTGTGACAATCGTAGAATCAATGAGGATCATTCTTGTCTGCCACTTTCTGAAGTTCTTGCACCTTCCTTCATCCACCACTTGCTTCGCATGATGTGTAGAGCACTTTGTTGGCCTTGGAGTATTTAATGCCGCTAAGGTTGGATGTTGGATCTGCTCATGTTTCCACAAATGATTTTCTCTTGGCATCAAGCAGACGATCGATTTCGTCTGAATGCTTGTCAAACCAATCCTGGTGCTTCCTCTTCGTGTATCGAATTTCTTCTTCAATCGCTTCATTCTTCAATTTTCCTTCCTGAAAGTCCCTGGAATGTCCATCTTGTATACCCCGTGTCCCCCCCTCCCAAATCCCTCTCCCTTCCACAGATCTCCTAATGTCTCTGTTCCCCACTGTTTTGGCCTTCCCTCTCCCACCCCTCTTGTCTCATGCCCCCCTTGCTGTGTGTTATGTGCTAGCTCTTCTCATCCATCTTGTTTGAATAACATCCACATGGTTTGAAGAACAGATTTTGTTTTTAGTCTTGCTGGGCATCTAGCCACCCCCTCCTCGAGGCAGAGGATGCTGACTCCAGTGGGATGCCAGTTTAATCGCCGATGACTCGACCATGTCCAGGTCGTACCCGATACATGTTACTCGTATTAGGTGGATGCTTGCATTCCTGGCCAAACTAAATTTCTTCTCAACAACCTTTCTTTTCGAAAAAGTATGGTGCGGCAAGACGTCTCTCAGAGGAAAGGTGGGGAAAGATACCTCCCTGTATATATCCAGCCTTCTCAGTCCTTTGTTTACGTTTATTCAACATCTTTCATTTGAAATTCCCAACAATGCCATCAGCTCGAGCTCTCTGGTGTCGGTGTTCAAGATACTGAACATATTGTGTGTCACGCACTGCGAGAATGGTCGACTTGGCAAAGTACAAACATTTTCTTCATTGTCTGAACTTCCAAAACAATAATGGTTCAACATTGTCTCTTTGCAGGTCTACAAGAGCTATGCATGGTTGTTGTTGTTGCTGCTGCTGTTCTTGTCGTGGTTCTTGTTGGGGGTCGATTTTTGAAATGCGCACCCATTGGTCAGACAGCTGCCAGACCCCACCCACATTTATCGCTCGATTCCACCCACCATGTGGTGCAGGCAAAATAATATGGCCGCCATCTTGGTTTTCTGGTGGGCCTAAGACATCATGCCCGTAGACCTCTGCTGATTATCCACTGCCCGGGTTTGTTACGTCAGATTTCTCTCGCTTTCCATTTGACTTTGTTTGGGTTGAGTGTTATTCATGATGAGGGAATCTGAAAAATCTAACTATATGTCGAATAAAAATTATTATTAAGGTTTAATCAAGCCCGTCAGCAAGCACAGTACGTGTCTCCCTAAAGCCATTCCTGTGGTAATTCTGTTAAACATCATCCGATTTCCATCAGCTTTGTTACTCATGATGCGGTCTGCATGAGTCTTTTGTTACCTCTTCCACTACTGAGTAAAAGATTCTTCACTCATGATTAAAACTGTCCCACCACTTGGCGAAAGTCGTCTGCTCAATTTATGTGTTATTTCTGAAAGTTCCCCCCCACCCCATCAACTTTTGTGTAATTGATTTGTTCCACGTAAAATAAATGTGCGGTAAACTAAAAGCGTGAACGAGAGGTCACCACGTCCACCCGTAATTTACGTACGCATTACGTACGTCGTACGTCGTTCATTTACGTACGTCGTTCAAAAATTACGTAATGATTGGGGGGGTCCAAACATTACGGAGCGTTATAGGGGGTTTAGGGGAGTGTTTCCAGTGGCGTTACATAACGCTGCGAACCAATAACTATTTTGCTTACACTTTGAGTCAGTTTTTGCATTTACATCTTACGTAATACAAACGACGTTAAATAAATTGGAGGAAATTGTAGCATGTGGTACTATATTGCATTTCTGTCGCAGGCTGTGACGACAGTGCGGCCATTCTTGATATTTCATCAGTTATTCTCTTCTCCGAAACCTTCTAGAACTTCAACATAAGGACCTTGACTATATTTTATCAACTTATTTTCATCACAAAACTAATCTACCGAAGAGAAGAAGGTTTAATGTCGATTATTCTCAGCAATGGACACACTTCTACCTGCTTGCTCAATATTAGTTGCTTTTCACATTCTGGTGAGCCAAGCTTCACAATAGCAGCTGAAAAGGGAATAACAGTCAATGGTCAACAATGCAAGGAACTCTCAACAACCATTCTTTCCATCAGTCATATTTATAGTGGCAGGACTTTCCATATTATTCACATAATTATGGTTGAATGATACGCCGACTCCTATTGTCAAGGTAACAAGAACATAGATTTTTGTTTGTCACGGTCACACAATGTCCGACATCAAGCTAATTTTCATTCAATCACTCAGCCTTGTATGTAAAAATGATTGTTTGTTTTTTGACAAACGAAGGTGTCTCGTTACATTAACTGACATTTGTGAAAGAAATTGTGAGAAATTTCTCAGGTATTAGTGTACCAGCAGGGGCTACCAGGCACTGCTCGGTGTGTGTGGGGGGGGGGGGGCAGGGTTTGGGGAGGGAGATACCTGGCTATGCCCAGCTGGAGAAACTTTTCCCGTCGGTGGTTTCAGTACATATTGGACATTGAAAAGCTCTGGAGTTATTGGCCTCATGGTGGTTACCTTTTGCTTGCAAGCCAGCAGCAGCACTGCCTGACCCCACTTCCCAATATACACTTTATAGCGGCCTTTGCTGGCCTCAAAATTGACGTCAAGGCCCACAGATTGACGTGGTGGCAGCTTATAACCTTTCCCAGATTGTGAAGTCCTGATTACAAAAGTTGGGGCCTCAAGGTGCTACGGTTCGGCCGTGAAAGAATAATGCACAAACACACAAACACTTGAAAATATCGACAAGACTGGAGATCAGACAAAACCACCACACCTATGCATATAGCAGGAGGCCTTGCATCATGTGCATGGTGCCCTAACGAAGGAGACACAAGATGACATAACATAAGATGTGGGATTTAAACCTCCACTAGGATGCATACAGGGCTCGCACTACAATCAGGAGGCAAAGACGTGCTTAGATGTGACTTCTCTGCACAAAGGCTTTTCCCTCAATCCTTTGATTACCCACCAGCCTTGCGTGCTTGCTGCAGGAATGCCTCAACGCCGCTTTCACCGTAGCTGCCCTCAGATGCCAGCGTGCTCACAAAAGTCCACCCCAGTGCACGAACCACATCCACCATGGCCTGCGCCTGGTACGAATCCGGTGGAACGACACGTGAGAAAAAGTCGTAGCGAGCATTGTCGCTCAGCTCTGGTGCGGTGGTTGCATAGCTGATCTGTGGAATCTGTAAAGAGGCACGGCATTCAGGTGAGATGTTTTATGCACAGAGTTTGATTACTTTTAGAAAAAATGAATTGCATCAACATTTCAAGGCCAGTCACAACCCGGACCAATTTCTGTGAATGCCCGGGGATTCACCCCAATGACGCTGGGCCATTGCCCAAGAGTCGCATCGGGTTGACCTTCATGTATGGCTCCCAAGGTATGTCGCATGAGACTTTCCCTTGAACACCTTAATTTGCTTTGGAAATTTGTTGCGATTAAGGCCGAATAGAATTTTTGTTCTCCTCCACGATCGAATCACCAGCGAGTGAAACCAAGCTCTCCAGGATGTCCATCACATCCACATCTCTTGTGTGACATCCACATCGAAACTCCACACCTTTAACCCTCGATCACACTGAACTCAGGGGGTGCATTTAGGAGAATTGAGCACCCAATAAAGACAGGGAGTTCCATCGATTATAAATGCCATCTTTTATAGTAGAGTATTAAACACAGGTAGTGATGTAGTCATGTTTTAAAATTTGCCTGGCAAGCATTTGAGGTCCACACCAGTATGTGATCACAACTGCTTGTGAATCATCACAGAGTCTGTTAATTGTTCATGAATAATTGCCCAGGGAGTCAAGCTGGACAAATCGCCCAGGTGTGTGGCTGGCTTCTCATCTGTCGCAATGAGTGCTTGTGCAAAGCAAGAGAACACACACCACTGTGGATTATAAAATGTTACCATTCACCATATGATGTAACAGAACAACTGAAGACTCAGACACAACACCCAAACACTCCCTCAACAACACAGTCGGGTAATCAATCCATAAATCAGTATTATCAGGCAGGAACCCAGTTGGTTCAATTAACAGAGTGAACAACTAACCTAATTGTGGCTTCTCACTGGCATGTCAGATTACCCCAACACATTGTGCCGAACGGATGAATCTGCCTGGATCAGTGTCTAAGGTGACTTATGCACCCTAAATATTCCATAAAATAAAACTGATTAGGCTGTAATCGGCACCAGGCTCTGTCACAAATTATCAACGGTCTGCTGGCGATTAATGTTTCCGAACATGGGGAAATGGACCAAATAAATAAGCGACCATTCATAATGAAAACATATACGAGCAGCTTGTGGAAGTGACTGCAAACCAAATTACTAACACAACAACAAGAGAAATGAGAGATGAGAGAGGGGGGATAGAGGGGGAGAGAGAGGGGGGAGGGAGAGGGAGAGACTGGGGGAGAGACTGGGGAGGAGAGGGGGAGAGAGTGGGAGAGAGAGAGAGAGAGGGGAGAGAGAGGGGAGAGAGAAGGGGAGAGGAAGAATTGAATTTGAAACCTCATTTATTACATTCAGGCACACACAGTATCATACATATTTACAATAATACAGAATTCAACAGAAAAAAAACAAACAAACTCACACTTTAAAGAAAATTATAAAGTAATTACAAGTTCTGAATTCTTCACAAAACATTTGCGATGCACCATTTTCTCTCAAAAAGTTTAACATTTTGATTGCTCAAAAAGAAATCAAATTCCAACCGAAGTCGTGTTGAGACAAAGCCTTTAAAAACAGAGATAACATCTGATCCGTGAACATTGTCGATTTTAATCTTCCTAGTTTTGTAGATGGCATATTTTGCAACAGTACCCAGGAAATTTAAAAGGACACACATCTCTACAAATCGAGTTAAAGGGTACACCAAAAATAAACATGTGCAAACTAAAGGAAAAGGATAATTGGTGAAAAAGATGATCAAGTCGAAGAAAAAGAGAAGTTAGTCGACAACACTTCATATAAGCATGAAACAAGTCCTCCTTCTGATCACAGAAAGGACATATTTCTGTGAACGAATTATTAATACTAGTACGTGACTATACGTGCAAATTAAAAAAAAAAAAAAAAAACTTTCAAACCATGAGCCAGAAACAACCACACAGTCCGTTCCTTCGCTCTCGTAAACGACTGGATTGGGGCATTGTTTATCTATAAATGCGCATAAGAAATCGAGAAATTATAAGAATATATTGTCATCACTATCCAGAAGTGGTGCGTGCCCGTACGGAATGTTCACATGCATTCCACGAATTATCGCTTTCATTGAAGTAACAACTGCTGTGATATTTCCACACACAGAGTCAATTAAAATCCAAATTAAAATCAAGTTTACCTCCCTGTCTTTGCTTGCCATGACGTTCGCTGCCATTGACCATTGCCACTCCTACGCCACGATAACTAAGGCACCGATCGATCCCCATCGTAACCGGCACGGCACGTGACGTCATCGTCAGCCGGCTGCGCATCAGCCAACGTGAAGTTAAGTCCTCACTGTCCGGAAGTTCGCATATCGCAGTTACGATTAATTATTCGCAATTTAGTTTTAATGGCCAAGTATTCAATTAGCGCCAACGTATTTTGCCTTTTCGCAATGTCATCGCAAGGAAAAACACAAAGAGAAGAGAAGAGAAAAAAAAAAAAAGTACCTGCAAAAAAACCCCCAAAAAAACAAAAGTAAAAAAAAACCTTTCAAACAACCACACAGACCGTTCCTTCACTCTCGTAAACGACGACTGGATTAGGGCATTGTGTTTATCTATAAATGTGCATAAGAACTCGAGAAATTATTAAAATACACGAAGTCATCACTATACGGAAGTCCATACATTGTAACCCGTAATGGGGAACGCGGCTGAGGTTCTCTTCCCCATCGGTCATGCCTCCGCAGCAACGTGTCTTTTCATTGGTTGGTAAATAAATGGCCGCAGCAACGTGTCTTGTCATTGGTTGGTAAATAAATGGCCGTAACCTGGGAAGCACTTGTCCGATTAATATCCAACCTCGAAAAGGCACATACTCAGGTCCCCAGCAATATACCTGGCAAGTTTCAATTAGATCGGATCAGTGGTTGTCGAGAAACAGCAGTCACAGACAAACACACACACACACACATTGCTGGAATTATAGATAGATGGTAAACAAATGTGTTGGAGGGGAGGGCCCAGTGTGCCAACTTCCACTGTATATCTGCTAATACATCATGTATGGGTAAAGTATACATATGAAGCCAAAGTGGAGTCCAGGGTGAACCCGGCCCTAACCGCTCTAACCACAACCCTATTCGTGTTCCTCCAGAATGGGATACGTTTCCCTTTTGTCTAAGATCACAAATTCCAGTCTTAGTTACAAGATGAAAATGGGTGGGGGGGGGGGGGTATGTTCAATCTTCGACTGAAAAGAAGAGGAAAGGAGTACTTTAATCTCGCAAATCCTTAACCGGAAATCCTCAATGATACCAACACCCTCCCAACCAATATTTAACTGTTTAAACTTCCGGATAACTACACGCACCACTTGGTCCACAAGTCGGACAGATTTAGAACCAACTGCAGACGCTACCACACCAACAGGTTTCCACTTAATCCCAGATATGTATCTCAAGTCACACACCTTATTGATTCCTCCTTGGATACATTTTTGAATCATGGCATGACTGTGGAATACCAGGGGAAAAATTATTGAAAAAAGGGATTCTTGAAGGAACATTCGGCAATTATATGCCTCAAGCAGCCGATGGACATCAAACTTTTAACAAATGTCCAGTAAACTACGATAGAACTTAGAAAGAGAAACAAAGTTTACGTGCTCAAGATCCATCAAAAAAAGATGCTGATCATATTTCAGTTTGCCAGCTTGTTGCAGGAGAAAAAATGCAAATGGTCGCTAGGATGGCTGTTCAGTGAATAGCAAGTTTCTGCAGAGACTGCAATCGAAAGGCCACAATCTGACCAAAGATGTTAATAACATCTTGGCCACCTTCCTTCCGGGGTTCGTAAAGTATCTCAGGTTGTAGCCAATGGTATCCACTCCAAAAGAAATTTGCCAGCATTCACTGAATAGCCATAATTAGTTGATTTGATGGATGCAGAACAGCGATTCTGTGGCACAATTTTGTTGCAATCAAATTATTGATTACAAGAGTACGACCTTTACATGAAAAGGACTTCAACAGTCCTTCCCATGTTTAAAGTCTGTAGTTAATTTGCTCCAAAACTCCTTCCCAATATTTCATCTCCATCTCATGATTGCCAAGGTACACTCCAAGATATTTTACTCCATCCGTTCTCCAGACCAAGTTCTGTGGGAGTGATGCTGGTAATACACAGGAGAGGCCACTTTTTCTGCACCATAATGCTGTACTTTTATTCAAATTTATCCCACCAGAGGAGGCCGCAGAGAAATTTCTCAGGCAACGCTGTAAAGCAGAGACATTGTTTGTGCTTTTAATTAAAACACAGACATCATCAGTATACGCCGTCCGCACAAATCTTGCTCCTTCTATACTTCTCATTCCCTGAGGTATTTGCTGTCTAATTGATAGCAGGAGTGGCTCAAGGGCAACTATATATAAAAGACCAGAAAGAGGACAACCTTGCCGGATCAGGTCCCACAATGTTCCAAAAAGTCTTATAGAATTCCCCTGGCAAGCCGTCTATTCCAGAGGCTTTTCCATCTTTCAGGCTCCTCGCAGCTGCTTCAAGTTCATTTGCCGAAATTGGGTAGTCAAGCACGCGTTGCTCATCCTCCTTGACATTCGGGAGCCCAGCAATTAATTATTGCATCACCTCATTGTCCAGGCTCGGAGGAGAATACAAGTTAGAATAGAAATCCCTCAGTGTACGCCTGATCGCTTGCTGAGGGGTTACCAAGGATCCATTGGGAGGGAATAAACTGTGAATTTGTTGCGACCTTTTAAGAGAGGTCTCTAATTTATAGAAGTCCTTGTTTGGCATATCCAATGTTAAATAGCTCATTCACATTCTTACCAAGGTACATATTGCTTGTTGCCGTACCATCTCCTCCAGAAATGCTTTCTTAGCCCATATTAATTGGTCACGTGCATCTTTCCCATCATCATTGTTCTGTTCAAGGAATACTATTTCCTGTTTTAACCGGTCAATTGATATTGACTGCCTTTTGGTGCTGTATAAACTGTATTGTTGGCAAAAGGTTTTATTTGGGTTTTTTTCAATATCCCACCACAACCGGAGACTATCGAAATCAGATCGAGAAGCCCAAATTTTCTCCCACATGACTCGAAAGGCATCATTGAAACCCTTGTCTTGTAAGAGACGATTATTGAGAGACCAATAAGCACTACCACAGGGTGGAAAGGGGAACTTGAAAGACATTGAGATTAGACTGTGGTCAGTAAACCCAGTCGGCACAATTTGAGTCGAAGACACAACGTTTAACATCAGCATATTTACGTAAAACCTGTCAAGTCTTGCCATTGACATAATGCCATCATTACATCTACACCATGTGTAACGGCACAAAAGTGGATGTTGCGACCTCCACACATCCTTAAACCGGTACTTTTTTATGGTGTCTTCTAACATTTTTGTGGAGGCAACATGTGGGTCATGGCCATTCCTATCAATTGAAGGACAAACTATACAGTTAAAATCTCCCGCAATACAAATAAAAGAAGTTGCATCTAAAGTTTTTACATCGCCCCGTCGTGTGGAAATGAAGATTTTCCTCTCCAGGTGATCACTTGGTGCGTATACATTTAGGATAACAATCCTTTGAGTGTCGTAAAGAAACTCTACTGATATCAAATGCCCTATATAGATTTCTTTGAAGGAAACCTGGTGAGCACACAACCTGTGACTTCGGTAGATGGCAACGCCAGCTCGAGGTGGAGGAAACCCACTTAACCACCACGGGCCCTTGAATAGTTTCACCCAATCAGCTTCCTGAGTATTCATCGCATGGGTTTCTTGCAATAAAATAATGTCAGCTTTTGCTTTCTCGATTGCTTGAAGGGTTTGTACTTTCCGTAAGGTGAAACGACCTCCATTTATATTCAGAGATATAACGTTCAATTTCATCATTGATTGTTTTGTGGAATGAAGTCACTTTCCTCATTTAGTTCCTTGTTTGCCTTTGTAACAGCTTTCCTTAAGCGCTGAAATTCAGGTTCCTTCAGGTCCTTCCCTTGCAGCAAAGGCTTCGCAGCTGAAATGAAGGCCAGGATATTGGGGAAATGATCTTTGATTCGCACGTTACGTTGTCTAAAGGTTTCTAACAACATTTCCTTTAGCCACTTCAGAGTGCTCATCTGCCTCTTGAGATGCACTCAAAGCTTCTCACAAAGGAAAAGGAAGGTCATCAGCCATTACATCTGGTTCATTGTGGTCAATTGATTGTGCTTCTGTGCTGCCTGCTCGATCATCGTCTACTTTAGCCACCTCATTCTCATTCTCCTCAAGCGGGAGGGTGGAGACATCACCATTAATATCACCATCAGTGCTTGTCTGTTAACACCTCGTAGGTGTTGTGAGCGGCACCACCTCGCCCATCTTTACTACCCATTTTACTAATAAAGAGAAAAAAAATCAAAGAAAAGTGGAATGGTTACAAGCCCAAGTAAAGAGCAGAAAGAAGAGGAAAAAAAAACCCTTAATAATAACTCGGTGGGAAACCCACCGTTCCACTATCACTGACCACCTTAAGTGGTTATCCCCAAAACACGTGCTGTCTCTTTCTCTCTCGAGGACAGATGTGGTGAGATGAGAAAGAGAGAAAGAGAGAAAGAGAGAAAGAGAGAAAGAGAGAAAAAGAGAGAGAGAGGGGGAGAGAGGTGCAGAGAGGTGCAGAGAGGTGCAGAGAGGTGCAGAGAGGTGCAGAGAGGTGAAGAGAGAGTGAAGAGAAAGGGAGACAGAGAGAGAGAGAGAGAGAGAGAGAGAGAGAGAGAGAGAGAGAGAGAGAGAGAGAGAGAGAGAGAGAGAGAGAGAGAGAGAGAGAGAGAGAGAGAGAGAGAGAGAGAGAGAGAGAGAGAGAGATGGAGAGAGAGATGGAGAGAGAGATGGGGAGAGAGATGGGGAGATGGAGATGGAGATGGAGATGGAGGAGATGGAGATGGAGGAGATGGAGATGGAGGAGATGGAGATGGAGGAGATGGAGATGGAGGAGATGGAGATGGAGGAGATGGAGATGGAGGAGATGGAGATGGAGGAGATGGAGATGGAGGAGATGGAGATGGAGGAGATGGAGATGGAGGAGATGGAGATGGAGGAGATGGAGATGGAGGAGATGGAGATGGAGGAGATGGAGATGGAGGAGATGGAGATGGAGATGGAGATGGAGGAGATGGAGGAGATGGAGATGGAGGAGATGGAGGAGATGGAGGAGATGGAGGAGATGGAGGAGATGGAGGAGATGGAGGAGATGGAGATGGAGATGGAGATGGAGAGAGAGAGACTTTGACTTTTACATCCTTTTATTACAAAAAATACAAAGGATAAAAAATTAATACAGTTTTTCAATAAACCACCACAACAAAGCAAATGATAATGTACAAGAGTGGAAAAAAGGAAGTAAACAATACATTTTGGAGTGATCGATAAAGCCTTGACAAAAAGAGAGTTTATACAAATGGATACTCCAAAGAAAAATACATGAGAGAAAGGATAAGAAGATGATAGGAAGAGAGAAAAGGAGAAGCAACACAGGCTCCACATGTACCGCGAGAGACTGAGCAACAGCCCCTTGCGTTTGCACGTGCGTGCCAAGCGAACAACAGCTATTGGGGGGGGGGGGGAGAAAGGGAAAGAGAAAGAGAAAGAGAAAGAGTAAGAGAAAGAGAAAGAGAAAGAGTAAGAGAAAGAGTAAGAGAAAGAGAAACCTTTCCCCTTTGTTACAGGAAAATTCAAGTTTCACATAGTGAAGTATGTTAATACAGGCATCAAAATAAATAACCAGGAAAGGAAGGGGTCACAAAAAGGTAATGCTAAATTTATAAATTGATTCTTGGAGTACCACCAACCATGCTACATAAGGATTGCTTCACACATCACCAGTTTTTAAATAAAGCAGGATGTTGAGTTTCAAACTCAAAAAGAACACGCGACGAAACCAATGATTTAAAAATAGTTAAGACGTCATCAGCTAAAGCATCAGTGTTCTACAATTTTCACTTCCTCGATAAATAAATGGTGAGTTTTGCTTCAGAACACAAAAAATTTGCTAAAAGAGATTCATTTTTACATTGATATAAGACAATAAAACCAAATATAAAAACACAATGTGTAAAAGACAAACCGAGCCCCTGGATCACACGTGACATGATTCCAAAAAGTGAGGCCAACCTTGAACATTCAATGAAAATGTGAAAAATGGTCTCCGAGGTATCGCAAAAGGGGCACAATTCCGAGTTTTAAGGACATATATGGTGAGACAGGATGTTGCAAGGCAGGATGCTGTGCTCTAGCCACCATTGTAGATCGCCTGAGCGCTTGACAATAGGTTCTTTGTACATCACTTGCCATTTTATTGTTGTGGAACGGTTAGCTTGAAGCAGCGCTCGCCAATGAGCTTGTGGCTCTGCAGGTTTGTCAGGAAAGAGGGTGAGAACACATAGATTGTACACTGAGGATTTCTCCATCCGGTTAAAGGGCATAAAACTTTGAAATAAAATTAGCAGATTTGGGAAAGGACATTGGGAAAGATGGAGGGCATCTTCAATGTCTGGGTCCCATTTTAACCCGGTTTGCTTAAAGGTCCATAGGATCACAGAGAAAATTCTGCCAATAACTCTGATGGACCTCACACTGGTGGCCACGGCAATGTCAGCAGCTGGCTTCCATCTATGTACAAGGGGGTTCCTGAGGTGTTCAACTCTGGGAACGCCAACATCAATAAACTTTTGCATAAAAGATCTGTCACTACAGACCCCATTAAAAAAAGGATTTTAAAATATTGGTTCCTTTAAAAACATCTGAAGGGAGTAAGCACTGGTATCATGGCGAAAAGAAAAAGCCTGCCATGCTTCCAGCATGCTTCGATAAAACAGAGGGACCAATGTCATATCCACGTACTTCGTGTTGAGAAGAAAAAGCTCGTCACCATAGCCAAGTTTCCCAGCTTGCTTAAGCAAGCAATGGGCAAAGGCTTTCCATGATATGTCGGAGTATAGAAGCCTTCGTGCTGAGAGGAGGCGAAAAGCCATCACTGCTCGTCACATCTATTAGCCCCCCTGTCCACCTTCTGCAGTCGGTAGGCTTAGTATTCCTGGCCGGAGCCAGTGCTGTCCCCCCCAGAAAAAGTCCACAAAAAGACTTTGAAGTTTTCTTAGGATAAAAGCTGTGGCCTGCAGTGCCTTAAAAACATGCCACAGCATTGATGCCGCAAGATTATTAATGACCAGAGTACGACCCTGGTAGGAAAGCTGCTTCAATAGTCCCCTCCATTTTGTTAACCGCCGCTCAGTTTTGGTAATCAGCAATTCCCAGTTTTTTAAAATAAAAACTGGAATTCCAAGAAAGACACCGAGGTAGTGTATTCCTTCATTTGTCCATTCAAGCTGCCCTGGCAGGGTTGGAGGGGGAGTCTCATTCTACAGACCAAAATAAAAAGCTTTGCTCTTTTCCATATTAACTTTAGTCGAGCTCGCCAGGCTAAATTCCTTGACAGACTCAACCAAAGCACGAAAATCGTCATCTCAGTGCACAATTGCGCAGAGATCATCCGCATAAGCAATAGTTTTTTTACGGGTTCTTCTAACGGCAGAGGATAAAACCCTTGGAGCCGCGTGCGTAAACGATGTAGTAAAGGTTCAATTGATAGGGAGTATAGAAGGCCAGACAGGGAGCACCCTTGACGGATACCTCTGGTAACAGGGAAAGGCTGACTTAAGATGTTATTCACTTTGAGCACACTAAAAATATTATTATACAATAGTTTGATATAGCAAGTAAAATTTTCCTTAAAACCAAACCCCCGTAAAACAGCAAAGAGATAAGAATGATCAATTGTGTCGAAAGCTTTTTCTTGGTCTAAAAACACCAGACCTACATTTCTGTGTTAAGCAATACAAATATCGATCATGTCACGGACAATAAAGATGCTATCATGTATTGCCCTTTTAGGAATGCAGTAAGATTGATCGGGGTGTACAATCTCCTCAATCAAAGGTTTGAGGCGGTTGGCAAGAACTTTCGAGAAAATCTTGTAGTCCGTGAAGAGGAGCGAAATGGGACGCCAATTTTTAAGTTGCTGGAGGTCTCCTTTCTTAGGTATGAGAGCGAGTGTGGCCCTGCGACAGCAAAGTGGCAACAAGCCTGACCGTAGGCTATCAACCAGGAGGTCAAGCAGCTCAGGTCCCAACAAATCCCAGAAGGCTTTGTAAAACTCTGCAGGAATTCCATCAAGTCCAGAAGCTTTACCTGAGGGCAAAGTTTGCAGAGCAATAAAAAGTTCGTCGAGAGTCACTTCCTTGTCAAGTTTTCGACATGCAGATTCAGACAAGGTGGGCAAAGAAGTAGTTAAGCAATGAATCATGTCTTCCTTAGTATTTCTGGCACAATACAAGTCAGAAAAGTATTGTTTGGTCAAGCTTCTAATGTCTTTTGGATCATGTGTTGCTCGGCCTCCTGGTGTCCGCAGCGAAGTTATTTGCTGGTTTCTCTTTTTTTGCGCTTCTAAAGCAAAAAAAAAAAAAAAAAAAAAAAACTTGGAAGGAGTATCGATAAAGCTGTAGTTCTCCATTCACAGCCTTATTAGAGCCCCTCTGGCTTGTTTTGTACAGAGTTGAGCGAGGAGGGCTTTCTTCGTTGTTAGTAGAGAACTAGTCCTTTCAGCACTGGGAGTTTGAAGGCTTGACTGGAGAGACAATATTTCTTAAGCAATTAGAGATTGCAGCGCAGATTCATTCCTTGTACAAAAGGAGCTATATTGCTAGTCCTGATATGGGTTTTCGCATTGTCCCACCATTGTGCGAGGCAGGAGTAGGAATGATTCCGTAGTCATAAACTTCCCAAAAGGCTCGGAAGGCGACAGGAAAAGCGTCATCGTGCAGAAGATTCGCATTGAAGGTCCAATGGGCAGTGCCACGATTTCGAACCGGGGAAAGTACATGAAGAACAACCATGTGATGGTCCGAAAACCACTTGGGGTGATGTCAACATGGTCTATGACATTTAAAGTCATTATTAATGTAAAATCTGTCTTTCCTTGCAAGAGATAGCCGGCCATTTGCACATCGGCACCACGTGTATTGTCGTGCAGATGGGTTCTGGAGTCTCCATACATCCACAAGGGAGAATTTGGACAATGCCCTCTTTAAGGGTGCCGTACTTGGCGGGTGGGGCACTTCTCCATTACGATCAAGGGTGGGATACAATGTGCAATTAAAGTCCCCACACAGACAAACAAGACCATCAAAATCAATGTGTGCGAGAAACAATTCAAACTGTGTGAAGAAAACTAGGCTTTCTGTGCTCGTACTTGGTGAATATACATTTATTAAAGTGTGTTTATAACCATTATAAAGGAAATTAACTGAAACTAAATGCCCTTTAATAATCTCCTTAAAAGTGACATTTCAGGACAGAAAGAGGGACTTAAATAAATCGCCACTCCAGCACTAGGACAGGTCAAGCTACTAAAGAACCATTGTCCTTTCATGATGCGAGTCCATTCGCTCGAGCACGAAGAGCACTACATCTTGTCTCTTGCAAAATAATAACATCAAAATGTTTTTTGCTCGCCAAGCAACTTTACCTGAGCTTTGCGCAGGGGTGAACGTCCCCCATTTATATTTAAAGTTACAATAGAGAAGGTCATAGTGTAGGTAGGGAAGGTTTGTCAGGTAAAAGGAAGTTGGGTTGTGCTTGTAGCTCTTTCCAGGCTTTCAATACACACTTCCTAAGGCGAAATACTTGTGACTCAGTCACACCAAGTTGTTAAGCCTTGAGGAGGAGACGTCTTGAAGAGGTTATAAAGCCAGACAGGTTTGGGAAGAAGGTTATAATCTTAACGTTTTTCTTTCGAAAAGTGTCCTGAAGAAAATGGAGAATTTCCATGGATGATAAATCATCATCACCCTCCAGTTCCTTGGCTGTTGCTGGGTCGTTCCAGACCTCGCTACCAGCACAAGAGGCAAACGGCGAGGCCCCATCTGAGTCGTAATCTGAATGGTTTTTATTTTTCTCTTCACACACTGAAGTCGATGCTCTCACAACGGGAAAATCGTCTTCTGCTAACGGTGAAGCTGTTTCCACAGCGGGAGTTTTAAAGACCGTAACAGGGATTACCGTTTTTGTATCGGAGGCTTCGCACTCTCCCTCTCGGGCTGTTACTTCTTCCTCCTCCATTACCTCAGACACTTCGTCCTCAGCAGGGTGCGCGACGAGAGCAGGTTTGTGGTTCTTGATTTTACTGTCAGTGACCGGGGTGGTGACCACAACATCTTGGGGCGTTGCGCTCGGTCCTTTTTCGTGAGAGGAATGAACGGAAACGTCTCCTCCCTTTTCAGCGAACACACTGAACCTATTCTGCAGCAGAGGACCAGCTGGAGGAGCTTCTGTTTCTAAGATAGAAACATTGCGTTCATTCAACGGCGCCATCTTTTTCGAACAGCTCGCCTGTGTGTCCTCAATTCCGCTTCCTCTTTTATAATTCCTCTTGGAGGACACGGTGATAAAACCGGCGTCATCAGCTTCCAACGTAGCTGAGGCATTGAGCGATTGAGCGTTGTTTTTTAACACCATGTGACAGTGCCGCCGGAAGGTCATGATATGGCGGACTGTGGAATCCGAACGCAAACGAAAAGGAATCATGGAGATTTTTGACATCACCGTGCCAAACTGTTTTAAAACGGACAAGATCTGTTCGC